>NW_015633542.1:1033308-1067359 GCF_001515625.1 Sinocyclocheilus rhinocerous
GCATTCTTTTTGGCTCATTAAAAATTTATCTTGCTGCCGCGTTCTGGATTAATTTTAAAGGTTTGATAGAACTGGCTGGAAGACCTGTCAAGAGAGCATTGCAATAGTCCAGCCTGGACAGAACAAGAGCTTGAACAAGGAGATGTGAAGCATGTCCCGAAAGAAAGGGCCTGATCTTCTTGATGTTGAATAAAGCAAATCTGCAGGACCGGACAGTTTTAGCAATGTGGTTTGAGAAAGTCAGCTGATCATCAATCGTAACTTTTATTTTTTTTGGCTGTTTTTGAAGGAGTTATGGTTGATGTGCCTAACTGGATGGTGAAATTGTGATGAAACGATGGGTTTGATGGAACCACAAGCAGTTCTGTCTTGGCAAGGTTGACTTGAAGGTGATGGTCCTTCATCCAGCAAGAAATGTCTGTTAGACAAGCTGAGATGCGAGCAGCTTGGTGACTCAACTGAAATCACCTGAGATTAACAAGCCAGGTGATCTTGTTACCGCTTCAGTTTCAATCTCTTTCTCACTTCAGTTGCATCGGGACCCAACATATACACAAATATATGAGACGAATGAGATCGCTTCAGAATAAGAGCTGCTGAGCTTTCAAGATCCTTGTAGATTAATTGTAGAAATCATTTGTGAGCGCTGGAGTGTGTGTGTGTGTGTGTGTGTGCGTGTGTGTGTGTGTGTGTGTGTGTGTGTGTGTGTAGGACAATAGAATATACGGTCTGTACAGTAGAAAAACCATTACGCCTATGGAGAGTGTGTGTGTGTGTGTGTGTGTGTGTGTAGCAATTGTAAATAATCCCCTGCGTCTGCACCGGCGGCATCCATTTCTCATGTAGACGCATTAATGTCTTTCAAAAGCATGTGGATTGTTTTTGTGACTGGTGGCGAAATGCCTTTTTCTTTCTCTCGCCATCTTCCGTACCGCGTAATTCGGTCACCTAATAGATTTTGTGTAACTGCAGGCTGCCTGGAATTTGCTTCTGAACTGTGCATCTGTTTTTCGGCTGGACGATCCACACGAGAATCTGAATGGAGCGTTTGGATAAAAGACTCCAGCTTGCATCTGTGTCCCTTCCATTTTCCCTTCTATCTCTGTTTTCCACTCTATTCTTTCCCGTCTCCGTTTGCTTTGAGCCTCCAGTGATGTGAGCCGCTGATCGCATCGATTGTGTTTTACAAAACAAATTTGCAGGCACAGAATGCACTTATTTGGTGACATGAATGGCTGAAAGAGGATTTTGACTAGCCTACAGCAGATAAATGAGGAGAGGAGTGTGCATTTACCATTAACACGAAAAAACTTCCACCAATGAAAGAAGGACGCAAACCATATCTAGATACCAGTATATCACAGAGACTTGACTGTTCAAAAACACTCAGAGCACCCTAGCAACTGCATAGCAGCATTCTTAAATCGCTCAGAGCACCTTAACAACCACACAGCAACATGCTTTAATCACTTACCTCAACAACACCATAACAATGTACTTAAGTCATTCAGAGCACCTTAGCAACACCATAACAACGTGCTTAAGTCACCCAGAGCACCTTAACAATCACATAGCAACACGCTTTAATCACTTAGAATACCTCGAGCCCAAATGTTCACGCAAAGAAAGAAGGTGTAACTTTTATTCTCGCTGTTGCCGCCGCTGCCATGTTGTGGAGATGCTGTGTGTTTCGTTGTGAAAGCGAAACTACTTTGACCGTTATCAAGCCCGCGGGCCGCTGCTCACTCTAACCCGCCGGCCGTTCCTCACTCTAGGCCGCCGGCCTTAAACCGCATAAACACATTGCATTACACCAAATACACAACATATTGTTCTTTTTAGCAACATCATATGACCCCTTTAAATCATTCAGAGCACCCTTAGCAACACCATAACAATGTGCTTAAGTAACTTAGAGCCCCTTAGCAACCACAAAGCAACATGCTTTAATCACTTGGAGTACCTTAGCAACACCATAACAACATGCTTAAGTCACTCAGAGCACCTTAGCAACCCCATAACAATGTGCTTTAAGGGGTCATATGATGCTGCTAAAAAGAACATTATTTGGTGTATTTGGTGTAATGAAATGTGTTCATGCGGTTTAAAGTTAAAAAAACACATATTTAATTATACAATATTTTATATTTTATTTACTAAAATATTTCATATTTATTTGTTATTATTATTTTTATTTTTTATTTACCGCTACGAGAGCATGTGTGCATGGATACCCATGTGCATGAGCGAGCGAGTGGGAGAGAGATAGTTTTCCATCATCCAGTAAACTCCAGCCACTCTGAGCTGTCGTACCCTCCTCCTACAAAAGAGAGAGAGAGAGAGAGGGAGTCACGCTGCAGCCAAGAGAGGAGAGGAGAGCGCGAGAAGAAGAGAATCGGAAGAGAAAAAACGCGCATCTCTCGTTCCATCCGCTGGTAATTTCCTCTGGGCTCTCGGCAGGGGAAGGCAGGTGCGCAAATCACTCCATCTCTTTCTCGCACATCTCCTAGTTTGGCCATTCTTCTGCTTTTCTCCCCTGAGTGAGTTTTGGGGGAGCTAGGGCATTCGGAGAGGCAGGATGGTCAACAACCTGACCGAATGCGAGGAGGCAGAGGGAGCCGCCAACAGCCAGGGTGAGTGGAGGAATCTCTCGCGTTCTCATCCGCGCTCGATCGCTCGCACACACCCACTCACGCTGACACAGGAATGGTCAGTATGGATGGAGGGAGGGAGGGAGGGTTCGAGCCGTGGGTTCTGCTGTAGCTGCCCACCACAGGTCCTCTCCTGTCTTACTGCATGGCTGCTGTGAGTGGAATAGTAATAGGTGCTTGTAGTTGTGTGTGTTCATGTAGCGAGCCGCACCGTGTGCCTTTGTGTTTTCAAGCGTGGTACACAAATGCAGAAAGCTGCGGTGGAAGGGGAACCTCTTACTACTGTCATAAACAGTCATAACTTCTCTGGTAGAGACGTAGATGCTGTCATAATGTTTTAACCTGTCGCTCTGTTTTTAACCTGATCCTATAAGGTAGAATTTAAAGTGGTGGCTCTTCTAGTGCTGTTAATGGTCTGTACAAAAATGACATGAGTTTTATTGAATTTTTGTATATAATAATAATAATACTTATTTTTATTATCATTATTATTAATGATCTTATTATTATAAGATCTGATTTTATTATTATTTGTTTATTATATTATTTTTTATCCTTTTTCATTTTAAAGGAGTCAAGTAAGTGTTGTGAATTAATACTGTAATGGTCCTTTTTATTTTTATTTATTTTTTTATTACTTTTGATTTTGATTTCTTTTTTTATTTTCATTTTTATTTCATTTAATTGATATTTTTTTATTTATTTTAATTTTCATTATTTTTTATTTTTCCTTTATTTACATTTTCATTTAAATGGTATTACTTTTCTTTTTATTTATTTATTTATTTTTTCATTTTTATTTAATGTTATTTATTTAAATTTTTTTAAATGTCATTTCATTTTTCCTTCATGTCACTCTGAAGGATTCCAGTAGAGGAGTTCCGTGATTGTATAATCTCATCTATCAGGTCAACATTGCATAAATCTCCATTACTGTAACCATATCATTGTGGTTCTTCGCCCAGTTTGTCTGACGTTTACTGCTCCCATCCTTGGACAATGAAATGTCATTCAATTACTTTTCATCAGACATGACTTTCTGATCAGTGTGTTTAACAGGCATCAGCAGCTGTTTAGTGTGTGTTTAGACTCTTTGATCCTATCAGAAGGCAGTTTTTCACACAGCACATACATCACACACACAGTTATGTGGCACAAATCAGATTAGGGGACTGTGTTTAATATCATTTCCCTACATGGTTTTCTGTTTTTCATCCTCTATAGCGTTGAATCTCCCTATAGTGTTTCTGCTCTTGCTGCCACAGATTTGTACCTTTTAGGTCCGTATAATGCCCTATAAACCCAAACCCAGAGTCCGATCCAGGCGTGTAGATGCGGAGCTGTCCATGGTGCTGAATCCAGCCAGGCAGCAGCAATATCAGTCAGTCCTGCCTGGCGCTGTCCAGGGTCCTGATTTATCCCTTTCATTACAAGCTGAGGCGGATTATCAGGAGATTTAGGCGAGCATCTCACTGTCCCACTACGCTAAGATGAAAGGCATCCATCCTCCAGATGCATCTGCGTCATCCGCTCAGGCATATTCATGGGATGCCGCTCTGTTAATTATTTGCAAGAGACTTTGTTCCAGGCTTGATGGACAAAGAATTTATTTAGAAGGGTGTACATGCTGATAAAAAAGATCAAAATTAGAAAGAATATATATATATATAGTGTAAAAGGGCATTATATATCTATAAATAAATAAATAAATATTGACTATGCATTTTAGTACACCTGGAACTATGTATTGGACTAATACTTTGTTTCTTTAAGTAAATAAATAAATAAATACAGACTATGCATTTTAGTACAGCTTGAACATTCTTTTGGACTTTTAGCATTTTAGCATAACAAATTTCTTATTTCTTATTCTGTTTTGCTACATTTTATTTCATTTGTCTTTTAGTGACTTGATGGACTCCAGTAGAGAGTCCTGACCTGTCGCTGAGCTAGTGTTCACTGATGTGTGACTTTTAGTGCACTGTAATTTCATCTATTAGGTTGGCATGACATAAATCTTCATTGCTGTCACTGTAATAATTATGGCTTTTCGCTCAGGGGACTTAACAGAGGTTTGTTGCTCCCCTCCTACTGCTCATACAGCTCTTACATTTTAAATTTCACTCAGTTAAGTTGGACTAGTCTATGTGCATTTGTTTTGGTTAAAAATATATTTGTATATTTAAAATATATTTAACAATAGCAACAAAATAGCGATTAGAACTCATTGCAACTGCAAAGCAACACCCTGGCAACCATCCTAGCGTCATTCCAGTGATCATTATTTTTGCTTATAAAATGCAAAAAATCTAGTTTTAGTGATTATGTTTCTCTTTTCATCACTTGACCTTCCCCTGTGAAGCAGCATTTGATGCTTATCAACAGGGTGATAAATTTGAGGATGGCAGTGATAGACAGAGGATGCAGCTCTGAGAAGGGCTGTGGGTAAGTCTTTCAAAGATACGAGCTTATTGTGCGATTTGTCAGCGCGATCCCCGGTGCTGCGGCTGTGCGGATTGTACAGTGACACAGGGACGATCAGTCACTGTTTTACAGTGTGAACTCTGATGATTAATTCAGTTGTCATGCAGTGGTGCAATCGTGTGTCTTATGAAGGCCTGTAGCTCTGTTCTAAAACCTGGTGAGCTGCTAATCTAGACAGTGTTTTAAGGAAACATATGGAGGCTTTTTGGGCTTTAACTAACACATAATGAAGCTTTCTTTGGATAGCAATTGTTGTTTTTTTCATACTACTGTTCAAAGGTTTAACGTTTTTGAAAGACTTCTTTTATGCTCATCAAGGATGCATTTATTTGATAAAAAATGCAGAAATATTCTGAAATATTTTCACAATTTTAAATATATGTTTTATATTTGAATATGTTTTAAAAATGTAATTTATTCCTGTGATCAAAGCTGAATTTCCAGCATCATTACTCCAGTCTTCAGTGTCACATGATCCTTTAGAAATCATTCTAATATGCTGATTTGCTGCTCAAGAAACATTTCTGATTATTATCAATGTTGAAAACAGTTGTGCTGCTTGTTATTTTTCTGGAAATCATGATTTTTAAAGATTCTTTGCTGAATAGAAAGTTCAAAAGAACAGCATTTATTTGAATTGAAATTGCGCAAACTGTCCTGAATGACAAAACAGACATTTAACATCATGTCAACGGTATCTTAACTGAGAAAGTCCTCATTAAACCCTCACATTTATAGCAGAAATGGTCTGAAAATATATTTCAAGGGAAGATAGATGATATAGAGAGAGGTTTTGGTATTGTGGATGTGATAAAATCGTAATGTCAGAGTTCAGTATGACTGATTTGATGTCTTTCTTTAGGTCCCTCTGGGTCCAAATGTCTGTCTTTTTATCTGTATTGTCCTCACTCGCTCTGATTCTCTTCATCAAGAGGTTAATGACTGTCCACTTTCTCTTTTGTCTCTCTCTCATTCTCACCCTGCAGTGTTTTATGTCTGCTGAAGGTCTTTAATAATGTTTAGTTAAGGCCGTGAGCGGCCGTCTGTTTCAGCAGAGATTCTCCTAATGCGTCACAGGAGCCCCGGTGTTTAATAAGCAATGAACCGCTTAAACTATGAATGTCACTGCGTTAGATATAAAGCACTTCCAGTTTGTTTGTGGTTGATTCTCTTCACCTGTGGTTCCTCTGCTGTGACCTGACACTAAATCATTAGCTGATTAACAGAAGAAATGAGAGAGAAACAGTCCTGCAGCATTCGTTTGACATTTTCTATATATTGCAGTTACATTCTGACATTTTTATAGTGTCAAAATATGTTTTGGGGCTGCTGTAGTGAGTGTCTAAATGTGATTTAAAATGATGTGATTAGTTTCAGCAACAGGACGGCACACTCTCACATACTCCACATGTCAAATGGCTAATGGCTTTGAAAGGAAAAAAGTATTTTAATTAAAAACGAGCCCTACAGTAAAGGTGATGGTAATGAATACTAATTCAGAGGTAATTGTGTCAACCTTAAAACATTTAATACAATTCTAATAGAAATTGTAGATATTTGTAGTTTTGTTAAGAAGCTTGTGGACAGACTGGCCACTGTAATGTGAGTAATTTAATTTTATTTAATTTTATTTACTTTCAAAACCTGCAGAAAACTGGAGCACATTTCTGCACTAAATTCTCATTAATGTTATGTGATAAAAACATCATTACTGTAATTACACATTGATACATTTATCCGTATGATGCATGATCCATAGATTTTTTTTTTAATTCTAGTGGAAATTGTAGATTTTTGTCATTTTGTGAAGAAGCTTATGGACAGACTGGCCACTGTAATGTGAGAAATTTTGTTTTGTTTTATTTTGTTTTGTTTTTTCACCCCAAAATCTAAACAAAAGCAGCACATTTCTGCACTAAATTCTCATTGTTATGTGACAAAAATATCATTACTGTAATTATACAATGCTATATTTATCCATATGTTACATTATTTAAATTGTAAAATTTTGGTCATTATTGTATTTGTTGCAATGTCTTTGTTTTTAAGTGCAAATTAGCAGCATTTTTTTTCATCTAATACAGTAAAAAAAATACAGTATTACAGTAATGTGAGTCAGTGAGAATATAGTTAATGTCTGAATGTGTTAAGACAGTTACTATTTTGGGGAGAATTTTTGGCTTAATTGTCATGAAAATAATGCCACAAAAAATCATAATGTCCTTAAAATAGGCTTTGTTTCATTTATGCAAAATATAATTTCTTGTTTCTTTCCTGTGGTTTTGGGGTCTTTCGACCGACTGCATTGCTCACCATCAAGGCCAAGACGAGTGTGTGCGTTTGCTTAAGAGTGCAGGAGACTCATTTCAAACTGAATAGAGTGGAAATAAGATGGCTAGAGAGTGAAATAACGAGGTGGTCGACAAGGACTGTGAATAAACAAGTTAAGGCTACATAATAAATGGCTTCACTGCCATGTAGTGCTTCCATTCACGTGCCGCACAGGAAGTGACGTTATGACGCTGGAGTAAAATCCATCAGCTCTTGAGTAATGGGAATGTCAACATTTCTCAGCTCTGTTGGTAAGGTTTTTAGCTGGTTTTTGGAATATGGCAGCTGGTTTGCGGCTGGTGAATGTATTTATTTATTTACTTAAAGAAAAAGAAAAGTCCGTTTTTAGGACCTTTTTTGGCATAAATTAAAGACAGAACAACAAATATATATATCAAATTTATCTATAATCTGTTTTTCTAATAGATTGTACTGCCTTCAAAACGTTCAAACTTTAATCTTTAACACTACTTTAAACTTCCAACTACTGTAAACCTAACCTTTAAACTTCAAGCTTTTAAAACTTTTTCAAACTTTCTGGTCTGGCTTTCTCAAGCCAACTTCAAAGTTTGTCTTGACAAACTTTTTTTATCTAGGTGTTGAAATATGAATGGGTAACCATGTTTTTTTATATATATATATAGCTTGAAGAAAATGATTGATTGATTTTAGGGATAGTGATGTATACTTTGTTTATTGATTTATTGATTGATTTATTGATTTATTTATGTTTGAATGAAATATTCTTCTTCAAGTTTTATTTACAGACTCAAGGTCCATTAGTAAAAAAAACACACACACACACACAATACAACAACACATTAAACACAAAATTACAAATATTATTATTTGTAAATTATATTTTATTTATATTTATTATTATTATTATTTTATGGAAAAATATAATATTATTATCTTTATTTTTTGGGTGAAATGTGACCTGGACAGGGTTTTTTTTCACCAATTCACCAATCTACCATTTTGAAACCTGTATTTTACCAGATCAGGCTTTCTGAAATATGAATATGTCATTGTATAATATAATATATTATAATATTGTTTGATTGTTTGGGGGGGGAGGGGGATATGACCTGGACCTTTGACATTCACCAGTCTAGCATTTTGAAACCTGTATTTTTGCTCAAACATTCTTACCAGGTAATGAACAGAACTAAAGACTAGCCTGGACCAGATAGAAACCATGTAAAAGCAGGTAGGATCTGATTTTCCCTGAAATGCAGACCCCTGTAGACTTCATGACCATTAATGTGCTCAGAATCTTCTCTGGTGGCTATGTAGGAAGTGCTTGCGTACAGGTGTTTCCAGCTCCATCCAGCTTTATTTCTCACTGCTCTCCACAGAGCGACTAATCAAGAGGCTCCAGCGAATGAGTTGAACCTTTTCCATTTCAAGGTTATATGATATAATTCACTCTCATCATTACAACAGCAGCACAAAAAGTGTTTGATACAGTTGTGTAACACGCAGATGTCATTTAAAGCTCTGCGTAGCCCGAATCTAATTACTGTAGGGTTCTGTAACGATACTTTATGGCAAACACCCACACTTCTCTCTTGGCCTCTTACTCCGTCTGATAGAAATCTAGTAAACCAGTCCAGAAATGCCAGTTTGAAGAAAGTCGAGTTGCATTAGACTGTTGTTGTCAAATCTTATTGGGTTTCTGGGTCCAAAACAAGTTTCCTGTTTGCTTGCAAGTAGCATTAGGACGTCTGAAGGGTTTTGGAGAGCATGTTGTGGTCTGAGGATGTGAGCTGTTGCGATTCAGGACTGAAATGGGCCAATTTAATAAAACCTGAAGTCAGCTTGATCCACCATGTGCCTTCAGGTGGATCTTGACAACAGCAATAAACTAGCAATTTTCTGAAGAAAATGTACTTGTTTGTGCAAAACTCACAGCCATGATGCATTCCAGGATGCTGCTATATGCCAGTGTTATGTTTGTATTATTCTATATTATAGTATTTATTAAAAGGATAGTTCACCCAAAAATGAAATTTCACCCAAGATGTAGGTGACTTTTCCCTTCAGTCGAAGAGTAAAGAAGATTTTTAGCTGAAACCGCAGTCCTTAGTGATTCATAAAATGCAAGTCAGCGGCTACCCGTCTTTGAGAATAAAACAAGCATATCAAGGAACACAAAATTAATACTCCTGGCTCCTGATGATATATTGAGGTCTTATGAAGCAAAATAAACGGTCTGTGCAAGAAACTGAACATTATTACCTGTAATCCAGAGCCTCAGGCAAACGGTCCGGAGTGATGTCCGGTTCATCAACGAATCATTCTTTTGAACCAATTGTTCAACCAGTTCATCAAATCGGACTGAATCATCTGAAACAGTTCGTGGCTCGAGCAGCACAGATCTACAAGTTACTCAGTCAAAACTCACTTTCAGATGCCTGACAGTGACTCCGACTCCAATTGAGCCAAAATAGTGGTGTATCTGATCCTGTGATGAATGAACTCATTCAGTTCTTCCAACAGTCACAAGACTAGTTTATTCACTTTATATGCTTTAGACGTGTAAAACATCCACGTTTCACATCATTATTTGGTGCTTTAATAAGTAGTTGTGTATATGTTACGTCATTGTGTGATTATGTAAACGAACTAGTGAATTGAACCAGTTCATTAAAACGAACTGTCCGAAAGAACCAGTATGCGGAAAAGAATTGGATTTCCCTGTTAGGCTGATGCTCTTGATTACAGGTAATAATGTTGTAAATAAGACCGATCGTTTCGTTTCATAAGATCTCAATATATCCTTAAGAGCTACGAGTATTAATCTTGTGTTCCTTGATATGCTTTTTTTTTTATTCTCAAAAATGGGCAGCAGCTGACTTGCATTTAATGAATCACCAAGGACCACAGTTTCAGCTAAAAACCTTCTTTACTGTTGTATTCAAGAAAAAATCACATTCATCTCGTATGGCCTGAGGATGAGTACATTAACAGATTTTCATTTTTGTGTGAAATTTGGGCAAAAAATACTTTGCATAAATAGTAACAATTTATGTAATAAAAATGTAGAATTAAAATGTGAATTAAAAATTGTTTTTGATTATCAGTTACATATTGGACATTTAAAAAACCTGCATTGCCAGTTGATGTCTACACTAACAGTAGGCATCAGTAGGCACTTTCTAAGGCTGCATCACTATGCAGCCTTAGAAAGCACCCTAATGACACTGAACCGATCCACCTCCGTCATTTGTGGGTGCACATGCACTTCCAAGAACGATTTGCGTCTCCTCAGATCGAGCTAATATTCATTTCCATGGTTACCTATCGCTGGATGGATGCCAGCGAGTCTCTCGGTTAACCTTGTTTAGTGTTGCAGTGGAAAACATCGTCTTCCCTGCGCCCCCCTTTGCTTCCTTCCCAGTCGATTTGGAAGACCACTGTGACATTTCCACATCTCATGAATGTGAGCTGCCATCCAACATAGACTTCCTAACATACACTTTGCACATACTATACATGATCTGACTACAGACTACAGATCACTTACTGAAAACAATTTTAATTTCAATTAACATTAATAACGCTGTTCTGTGTGGTTTCTAAGGTGTTATTCATATATTCATTTATTTAGATTAAGTTTTACTATTTTTGTGTTTTTGTATTAGTTTTACTTTTTATATATATATGTATTTAGCTTTAATTAACCTTTATTTCAGTTAAAGTTATTTTAGCACTTCAGCTTTTTACTTCAGTAATTTTAGTTTTTCAACTTTTCAATTCAACTTTTATTTCAGTTAATTTTTTTTTAAAGTTTTTCATCTAATATTTAGATTTTATTTCAGCTTTGTATCAATTACTGAAAACAATTGTAATTGCAATTAACAATTATAACACTGTTCTGTGTGGTTTCTAGGGTGTCATTCATTCATATATTCATTTATTTAGATTAAGTTTTACTATTTTTATGTGCTTTTGTATTAGTTTTTAATATTTATATTTAGCTTTAATTTACATTTATTTCCATTTTAGCACTTCAACTTAAATGCATTTATTTAAATTAATTGCCAAAGTAACTTTTTTAAGTTAAAGTTTTTGCATCAAATATTTATGTTTTATTTCAGCTTAATTTCAGTTACTGAAAACAATTGTAATAGTTTTAGTAAACAAAAACAACACTGGGCTATGCAGTTCATTGGGTATTATTTAATCATATATTCATTCATATATATTCTGTTTTATAATTTTGAGTTTTATAATTTAGTTATTTATTAATTATTTAGTTGTATTATGTTTAAAGTTACTGTCAATTTATCGGGCTGTTAACTTTTATGTTTTTGTTGCATTGCATATACATCAGCTCACTTTTGCTTACATGCATGTTGCATACATATTAGCATGCTAAATTTGAATACACGTCATTTGAAAACGCTAATGTAATTCATACAGTGCCGTCATTAAAAGTGTCTGATCATATTGTTATTTTAGTTAGTTACTCCCTCAAACGCATGAATCCATCAGAACACAACCGGCTAGTCTTCGGCCTCTCAGAGATGTGTTCGCTGATGGACGGGAAAACGTCACTCGAGATGTCTCCAGTCTGGAGTGTGTGTCCTCCCACAGCAGAAGTCAAAAATAGTCTCGTCTAAATCCATAAGAGGAGTTTGTAATAGGTGCTGTATGGGGACAGCTGCATGACAGATGGACGGGAGGTATATATGGAGCTTCTGGAGGAGAATTAAAGGAATGCTGGGTAATTGGCCAGCATGAGAGAGAGGGATCAAACTCAGCCTGCCTCCGACTGATGCCCAACTCTCCATTACGCCACACACATACTTCACATGGAGCCTAATGAGGGAGCAGGGCTAAACATTGACGCTAAAACTGAGAGATGGAGATATATTTATATATAGAGTCGTGTAGAGCACTGTTGACGCTAACCTTTGAAAAAATATCATGGAAATGATATACTGTATAATTCAGAGAAAAATTCTAAACAAAGTCAAATGATTTATTTTATTATGTATTTAATTTCATTATTAATGTATTAGTATATTTATTTATATTTAATTTGTCTTTGTGTTATTGTATATGTAATTTAATTACTTATTTATTTTTATTAATGAATTTATTATTTTAATGAAGTATGTTGGACATGTTGGAGTATGTATCTTCAATTTTTGTATTAAAAAAAGTATTTAATTTATATTTTTAGTATGTATTTTCATAGTTTAAAAATGGCATGGTAAAATATTTACAATATAATTTAGATTTCATATAAAATTAAATATGCCCATATAAAATTAAATATGTTGTAATAAAAATCTAGGATATAATATTGCCTGAAGACAAATAAACAATTGATATTTAAATTAATAAGTATATATCAAATAAACTTTTATATTATATTATATTATGTTATATTATATATTTTATATTTATATTATATATTTTTTATATTATTTTATATTATATTGTGTGTTTGTATATATATATATATATCACCACCTGATACCAAACTTTTTCTTTCCAATCAGCTTCTGTAAGTTTAATTTGACGAAATATATTTGGAATATTTTTATGTTTATTTTCTGACCGATTGGATTTGAGATTTCTTCCTGTGCATGATAAGACTCTCTCTGTTTCTCAGATGTGGCTGTTGTATCAATGAGACTTCTCTAAATCTCCTCATTTGTGGGAGCGCTTACAGAAAGAGCAAATGGTGTGTGTGAATAATTTGGATGACTGGGAGTTGTGCTGGGAGGAGTTTCAGTGATGGACTTATTATTATACTGAGTTATTTCTGTCAGTCAGATGTCAGTAGTTCCCACAGGAAAAACAGGTTTATTGTGCATAATATGCATGACCTCTTAAAAAACTGAATATCTTGTTTCTCCATTTAATATAGGTGTTAATGTCCTTGTAAATGCTCAAATGTTGCTTTTGCTGTTTCAATATGAAGTATAAAACAAGAAGAAATATTGTGTTCGTGAAACCATTTCACAGGGTTTTTACATATTTTTTGGCATATTTTATGCACAAACAGTGTCTCAAGTCTTCCATATCTTGCCAGCAAGTTGACAAGCAAATCAACTCATTCAGGGATTTTCTGCGTGTGAATGCAAATGCTCTCACACATTGTAAAATGCCAGTCAAGTTCTAGTTAACTCTGAAGCACTGAAGATTGTAAATATGTGATTTGTCATCACTGTATTAGAGCAGCATTAAGAAATCTGCCCGGCTGCAGTGATTATATACGTGGAATGATTGCATCCACTCGAATGTGTTAGCAGATGTGATTGTGGGGCTCCGTGGGGCCCCATCATGTTTCAAAGACTCTCTTTCCTCCTTCCTCCTCCTTCCTTTATGCTTAAAATACTTAAAACCATCATGCTGAGTGAGGCTGGAGGGAAGGTGTGTTTCTTTCATGCGTTCTTTCTCTCTCATGATGTCCTTGGTTGATTTTGAGTGACAGGTGAAGCAGTAATTTACATTCAGAGAAAAGAAGCCGTCACTCGCTGTCTGTCCTCTAAAGCGGGACCCAGTCCTCTCTGTCACGCTTCTCTGTTTTCATGTTTTAAGAGGGTGAAAGTGCTCTCCACTAACACTAGGACTAGCATACAGGTACCTGTCTGTTTGTGAATCCCCAGCTGGGAAGCTTATATACAAGAACCCCATGATCGAAAATCCCAGGAAACGCTAATGAAATTCTATCATAATTTAGAATGAATTCTAATGGAATCAAACAAGAATCCACTAAGAATCAAGCATCATCCCAGTCCTAATTATATATATATATATATATATATATAAAATATTGGTTTGATGGTTTGATTCCAATAAGACTGTATCCAAACCATGATAGAAATTCCAATAGCATTCCTTTGGAATTTTTTGCTGTTTAAAAGTATGGAGTCTGTAAGATTTTTTTTTTTAAATGTTTATGCTCACCAAGGCTGCATTAATTTGATGAAAAATACAGTAAAAACAGTAATACTGTGAAATATTATTAAACTTTAAAAGAACTGTTTTATATGTGAATATATATATAACAATTTTATTTATTTCTGTGATCTAAGTTGAATTTTCAGCATCATTACTCCAGTCTTCAGTGTCACATGATCCTTCAGAAATTGTTCTAATATGCTGATTTTCTGCTCAAGAAACATTTCTGATTATTACCAATGTTTAAAACAGTTGCGCTTCTTCATATGTTTGTGTAAACCATAATACATATTTTTCAGGTTTTTTTGGTGACTAGAAAGTCAAAAAACAAACAGCATGTGTTTGAAACAGAAATCTTTTGTAACATCATAAATGTCTTCACTGTCACTTTTGATCAATATAATGTGTCCTTGCTGAATAAAACTTAAAAGTATGGAGTCTGTAAGATTTTTTTTTTTAAATGTTTATGCTCACCAAGGCTGCATTAATTTGATGAAAAATACAGTAAAAACAGTAATACTGTGAAATATTATTAAACTTTAAAAGAACTGTTTTATATGTGAATATATATATAACAATTTTATTTATTTCTGTGATCTAAGTTGAATTTTCAGCATCATTACTCCAGTCTTCAGTGTCACATGATCCTTCAGAAATTGTTCTAATATGCTGATTTTCTGCTCAAGAAACATTTCTGATTATTACCAATGTTTAAAACAGTTGTGCTGCTGAATATTTTTGTGGAAACTGTGATATTTTTTATATCTTAGGATTCACTGATGTATAGAAAGTTCTAAAGAACAGCATTTATTTGAAAGAGATTTTAAATGTCTTTACTTTCACATTTGATCAGTTTAATGCATCCAATAAAAATATTAATTTCTCTCAAAAAAATCTTACTGACCCCAAACTTTTGAATGGTAGATATCATATGAAGTCAAATTTCTCTTTTTGTTAAATGGGACGTTCATCCTTTAATAATGACATTTATGAATGCCAGAAGACCAGACTAGAGCCACACCCAAACTAGACCACTCGAGGTCCAGATCATGATGTGTTGATCCAAGAACCAGATATTTAGGTGGTAGATCATGGCGCTGGCAATGGTGAAATCTCAGGTTTGATTCCCAGAACATGCATGAACTGACAAAATCTGTGGATTTGCACATTTCTTTGGATAAATGCATTTGCAAAATGAATAAAAGTAAATGTACAGTGGTCTGGGAAGTCATAAAAATACTTGTTTGACCTGTGCTTGAAGTTTTGATCACCTTTAGCTTGTTGGAATTAGTTGTGTGTGATAACATAAATCAAGACCCAAACCAAAGACCATTTTTGGTCTTAATGGATAATGACTAACAAATCAGTTACGGACATTCACAAGTGAATATATATGATTCCGAGTTTCAGTACATTTCTGTTTTTGAATGTGCATTAACTACTTATATGTATAGCATTATAGAATGTATTGAAGTGAAAGCTATTATAAAGTCCAATCATATCATGTGGTGTAACTGAGCAGAATTACGTAAATACACTCCTATTTTAGCTCTGCAGTAAGGACAGCTGATGTTTACTCCACAAACCCCGTTTTAAAGAGCAACTGCACCAGAGTACGTCATACTGACACACTGAGCTTTAAATCCACTTACGCTCAAGCAGTTTGGATGCATCCCAAACCACCGGGAACCCTATCACAGTCTTCCAGATAAGGGATCATTTCTACCGGTTTATCCTCCGGCTACAACATCCAGATATCTTCTCTTATTACGCTGGCCAGATCTCCGATCTCACAGTCCAGGCCTGCTGGAAGATTTCACACATTCAAGACTAAATGCTGGAGTCTGGTCCTTACTTTTAAACCTAAAAAAATGTAAGCATCTGATGCTGTAGAAAATTTTTTTAATGGGTCTTTAGTGAATATTGAAGATTTAGTAAATGTTCTTGTGATTCAAAGAACCCAGAAAACAAAACTGTGATCTGAAGAACCTAAACATCAAGATCCATTACTGAACCTATAGTAAGATCCTTTATTTTTAAGATTGTGGACCGGAATTTATTAATACTATTGCTAATGGTGCATTCAAGTCTTCCTGGGACATTCATGTTTACAAGCTGGGAAGTTGTAATTATGATGTAGGGTGTTGTAAAAGTCATTTGTGACCCTGGACCACAAAACCAGTCTTAAGTCGCTGGGGTATATTTGTAGCAATAGCCAAAAAAACATTGTATGGGTCAAAATTATTGATTTTTCTTTTATGCCAAAAATCATTAGGATATTAAGTAAAGATCATGTTCCATGAAGATATTTTGTAAATTTCCTACTGTAAATATATCAAAACTTGTAAAAGTAATATGCATTGCTAAGAACTTCATTTGGACAACTTTAAAGGCGATTTTATCGGCCAAATATTGTCCTATCCTAACAAACCATACATCAATGGAAAGCTTAATTTATTCAGCTTTCAGATGATGTATAAATCTCAATTTCTAAAAATTTACCCTTATGACTGGTTTTGTGGTCCAGGGTCACATTTGGTCGGCGCAAAAGGCAGATGTAACTTTATTTATTTATTTATTTATTTATTTGACAAAAAATTCTAGATTTTTAAACTCTACTTCTACAAAATGATGAATAAAGAATGTGCATCAGTGTGATTTTGCTTTTTTGTTGTTTTTATTTAATTTATGAAGGTCCTGTGAATCAAATTGTTATATCATCTATTATAGTTGTACAATACTGCTGTATTTTGTACATGCAACCTAGTTTTATTATAAAAGAGAAAAAAATATTTTCATTCATTTCAACAAAGTTACTGTCAAGACAGAAGCTGCATCCATTGTATCCAACATCTTTTCTCACTGACGCACAAGAAAGTTCAGAGTTTTCCACATTTGTGGTGCATTCATGTGCATTCAGCCCGTAAATATGATATTTCCGACATGACTTGAACACTCCGTAATACTTAGTAATGGGTTCAGACCTCGAAAACTAAGTGTTAAAGTTCAATTTGCAGTCAGATGCACCATTTTCAACTGCTGGACATTAAAACAGGTGAAAAAATCCCACAGACGTGCACTGAAGGAGGCACCCAAATCAGAGACTTAAGAACCAGCACCTAGCAACCACCCAGAGCAACACCCTGGCAACTACTTGAAAGATTGTAGCATCATATCAGTGAGTTTGCACAGGCCAGCTGCACTCACATTCACGTTTTTGGCATATATTTTGGCTTCATTGTGTTGTCCGTGTGTGAAGCGAGCAGGTCTCGGTGTCTGTGGCGGCTCTGGGAGAAAGTGTCAACATCAAACGGATCTGTTCTGTAGTGGTCACTAATCCCTTTAGTTCTGCAAGCACATCTGATCCCCACCTGCCTGTCGCTCTGATCGTACATAATGCCTCCAAATCCCACAGCATTTTCACCACGCGCTCCCAAACAAATAATACTGTTCCCGGAGCCGATCTGCTGTTGAGTTCGTAAACGGATGTGTGTTTTCACAGCTGTAGAAGTCTGTTAGTATGTGAAACTGTGGAAGATGAAACATTATTGATAGTTTACCAATGAAAAATTACATTGTGTTTTGTTTTTTGAACATGTTACTACATTTGTAATTGTTTTTTGGCATGGTAAAATATGTACTGTGGTGCTATACCATGTTTGGTTTTTGAATGGTATTTAGTATGTATGGCAAAGTGATGACCAAAAAATGGTAGTACCATTGTACTTTTTTTATAATGTGTATTGTGTACATAGTGTATTATATATTGTTTTTTCTTTGAAGTATCTAGTATGGTAATACCGTAGTACTTGAATATATAAATAACAAACAACGAATGTTACATACATAAAGTACCCCTTTTTGGAAGATTTGTTTTTGATTGTTTTTAAGGCATGTACCATGGAAATACCATGTTTTTAACATGGCATGACATACTGTGGTAGTATACCATGTGATAATAAAACTTTGGTACTTTAAATAGTATTTTATACATATGCCAAAGTGCATCCAAAAATACCATGGTATAAAGAAAAGAAAACTATGAAAGTACCATGGTATTTTTTGTGTATTATATACTGTAGTACCTTAGAATACCATGGTAATACCATAGTACATGAATATGTGAATAATGCAGTTCACAAACAACCAATGAACAATGATCATGTTACATTAAATGTTCAAAAATGTTTTTGTTTTTTTATATTTAATGGATTTTAGACATGTACCATGAAAATACCATGCTTTCTGAACATGATAAAACTATCCATAAAAACTTACTGTTGTGGTGTACCATGGTACAGTGATGGTAAAGCATAGTAAGACCTTGTAACATTGAATGGTGTTTAGTAGGTATGCCAAAGTATTTCCATAAATACCATGGTACTTCTGTAGTAAATGTCCAAATAAAGCTAAGTCATTTTTATGTGTATATTTTTCTTTGAATTGCTTTAGAGTACCATGGAAATGCTATGATAAGTGAATGCATACTGTAAATAATTCAGTTCACAAACATCAAATGAACAATGATTATATCACTTATAAAAAAGTACCATGGTATTACTAAGGGTTCCCTTTCATGGGAACTTCGAACTGCATCTTCTAGGGGTCGCTATGGGGAACGCACGCACACGATGCCTCCGAGGGAGCAATCGGTGTGCACTGCGAGCGTTTTTTCCAAGGGAAAAGCTCCGCTCTCGTTTGTACACGGGTCACGACGAGGCGTTCCCCATAGCGACCCCTAGAGGACGCAGTGTCTCGTTCCCTACTCAGGGAACCATGGTTACATAAGTAACCTGAGACGTTTTTGGACATTTACTATGGTTCTACCATGGCATTTTGAAAGTGCTTTATTAGTACAAATCCAAATACATGGATGTCATCTACGTGCTATAGTACTTCCACTGTGCTTTTTATAATGGTTTTCTTTGGGATATCATGTATGTTTCACCTACAAAAGAATACCATGGTACAGTGGGTACGGAAAGTATTCAGACCCCCTTAAATTTTTCACTCTTTGTTATATTGCAGCCATTTGCTAAAATCATTTAAGTTAATTTTTTTTCCTCATTAATGTACACACAGCACCCCATATTGACAGAAAAACACAGAATTGTTGACATTTTTGCAGATTTATTAAAAAAAGAAAAACTGAAATATCACAAGTCCTAAGTATTCAGACCCTTTGCTCAGTATTTAGTAGAAGCACCCTTTTAATCTAATACAGCCATGAGTCTTTTTGGGAAAGATGCGTTTTTGGGCACTGACCTGGGTACTACGATAGTTCTTTGCTGTGTTATATAAATACCGTGGTACATGAATTTCAGTAACTTGATAAATATATACTGTCATTGTATAATTTTACCTCCTCAGTACTTTTTATATTGGCTCTCTTTGGAATATCATGTGTGTTTCACTACCAAAATAGTACTATGGTACAATACAATTACCATGTATATCTCAGTATTACTGCATGATACCATTAAGGTGTCATAATACAGCCGCAGTATGTTTTATAATGGTTAGATTAGAGGAATTCTGCAGTATCTCTTTTAATGTTTCAGCTGTGGGTTTGAGTAGATGAAGAAGGTTGTAGATCAGCTTGGCTGGTCAGAGTCTAATCTGATCTCATGCTGTTTCTGACCTCCACGCTCCCGTGGCCCGGAGCTCATTTCATGGGCTGTTATCATTAATCCCGATGGAAGGTGAACGGGCAGATTCAGGTGTGGAGAGCGAGGCTGGAGAGAGGAGGAGGTGTTCTCCTTTCACCACCGTCTGTCCATTGAGCTGCTCAGTATGCAAGCCACTGTATTTGTAGCTTGACTGAATGTTCAGTCGCTTCTGTACTACATGAGTGAATATTTCCTGGGAGAAAAGCTGGTTTCAGATCAGGATTGTGCAGTCTAATCATATCGATACATTTTGTTAAACTGACACTGAATTTTCATCAGTGACTACACTGAATATAAATGGATGCATATTAGTCTCAAACAATGAGCTAAGAAGACTAGTTAAAGGTTGTGAGTCTTATGAAAACATGTCCAAATCAAAGCTCACCTCAAAGTCAAAAGGAAAAGGTCATATTTTGCTTAAAAATATTAAGCCTATTTTGAGACCATTAAGATTTTTTTGCAATGTGACACATTTTTACTTTCCAAATTCTCATTACTGCAATGAATTATATAATGAATTATTTTCATTTAATTAATATTATTCTCAATGATTCTCCTTAGATTTGGATTATATTATTTAAAAAAATTTCATTTAAATCAGATTAAAAACATTACAACAAATATTATGATGCATCGATAATTTACCATTTAAATAATATATTGTTTTCATATTTATAAATGCATTAATGACAATTTGGGGGAAAATGTGCTTAATTTACGAAAATAATGTCAAATTTCAGAAAATTTCATATGGTCCTAAAAGAGGCTTCATTTTCTTTATGCAGCATAATTTTGTATTTTTGCTTTGACTGTAAAATACGGTCTAAACATGTTCTTGGCAAGTTTTACTAACTTTTTAACACCTTCACAAGCATCAAAGATGTTTGTGCTTGGAAATTGAACATATCTGAAATACACACTGTTGATAGAAATGTAATGTGTGTGCCGCAAACCCTCACTTCAGTGTGAAAGTCTTGTTCGGTGAGGTGGATTGGCAAACGCATGAAGTCTGCGCTGGCAAGCGAGCATGTATTTGTGTTTGCGTGTCAGCCCTCATCGCCTCCGACCGCCTTCTCACTCATGAAGAGGTATAGCCTTTGTCTTCATGTGCAGGCAGTTGCCATGGCAACATGACTCTGCATTCCTCCTTACCTGCTGTTTTTATCAATTCGCACTTTAAGTGCTCACTCTGCTCGAGACACCCGATCTGTCAGAGATTCTCACTAATAATTTGTCAGAAATGCCATTTAAAGGGTTCATTGCATCATTAGTTTGCCCATGAGCTCTACTGATGATGATAAAAAGGTCATAATTTAGCTTCTAATGACCATATCACTCAATTAAAACAAGACAAGGATGTCTATAATACCTGGGGAAAGCTATCTGTTAGCTTTCAGTTTCTCTGAAGTTGTCCCCATTTTCCCCATAATGCTCTTTTTGGACTGTGTAGGATTTTTGAATATGTTTTCAGTCTCAAGTCTCAGTTTCTCATGATATGATCATTTTAAATGTCCATATTTAGGCACAATATTCAGCCCAATTCACATACTGTGCACTAAATGCATGTATTTAACTATTGGTTATCACTATACTCTCAAATGTATGCATTTGATATACTATACCAGTATTTGAACATGCTATGTCAAAAAGCATCTTGATACTGCAGACCTCCTAGTTGCATACTCTTTGCATTTGCATATAAGCATTATCATGTAGCTAAATTCATTAGTAATTCACATTTAGGTTCATGCATTGAAAAACTACTTCATAGTTGTTGAAGTACCTGTATAACTGAAAAAATCAAACGACAGTGGAAATACCATGGTATGTGAATATGAAAATCAGTCAGTTCACAAACAACCAATGATCAATGATTGTCACTTATATAAGAGTTGCAGTACCATGATAGATATGCACCGTCATTGTACTGTGGTACTTCATCAGTACTTTTTGTAGTGACTGTGTCTTTGGAATATTATGTATATTATATATATGCACTAATTCTAATCTTGCACACTATTTACAGTTGATGGTGTGCAAATTGGGATGCAGAGAACTCATCCCAACTCCCGTCTAGATACGATCGATTCTTGTGAGGTTTGTTAGTGCCGATCTGAGTAATCGAACCCACTCCTGCGGCGTATCTCCACCTCTCTTTCAAGCAATTAAAACACCCTTGATTCCGACAAGCACGTGGTGACCTCTTAAAAATCGTCCGTTAAGTGTCTTACTCTAGCGTTAAACCAACTGGTGAAGACATGCGAAATCATGCCCACTTTACCTCCTGAATGACTGCAGATGACCTTGAAGCGCGGCGGATGTTAATGATGACCATCTGTCGTTCCTCGCGTGCCGAGTCCGAGGAGAAGCGACCTGTCAGATCCGACATCAGGGGATTCACAGCCAGCTTTTAAGGGCTGATATCGCTCTGATTGCTTCTTTAATAAGCAAGGATCCAGAGAGCTCAGAATAATGAGAATATAAATGAGACGAGGCACCCAACGTGGGGCTAACAAGAGCACATGCACGCTTATCTGTGATAAAAATAAGTGTTAATTAAGCGGGACACATTCACTCGAAATGTGCTGTGTATGTTGTATAATCTGTAGTCATGTATGTACAGTAAGCCAGGTTGAGGTAATGATTGAGATGTGGCCCGGGGCTCTGATGTACACGGATCACATGAGGTTAGAATATTTTCCAGCATGACTGTGCGCATTCTCACATGTGTTAGTGTTCGTGTGTGTACATTAGCTCTACCTGACCCAGCCTGAGGCCCACACTGTGCTCACTGGGAATTGTGGGTAGCGCTCTGTCTCAACTGCCTACATCCTTAGTCTAGGCCCCTGTGATTTCTGCAATGCGGAAAACACAGCATCCAGTCTTAAAAATTGAAAATTGCTGAATAACACAGAGTGTCACTGAACTTTGTCAAAAGTTAATGTTTTTCATAGGGCACTATTTTAATGTTTTTGTTCAAATGTTATGAATTCAAATGATTAGACATCCTTTTTTTTATTCCAGAAAAAATTAAAATGGAAAACACAGAATTGCTTTTTTTTACTTTTACTCCTTATATAGTTTTATGCATTTATTTTATTTCCATTTTTATTTTGGTAATAAATTTGTATTAAATAATAAAATCCAGAATCCAGAAAAATTAGACAACACAGACAACATAGAATTTCTTTAAAAAAAAATAAAGCACTTTTTATAGGGCACTGTTATTTTTAAATTTGAATAAATGATTAAATTGTTTTATGAAATCAGTTTATTAAATATCCGTTTTGATTATTAAATCAATTTAATTAAAAAATAAAAATGGAATGCTGAAAAATAAAAATGGAAAACAGAATTTGGGAGAAAATTAAAGTGAAATAAAACAGATTTCAAAGGGCACTATTATTGTAAACAAAATATATAATAAATTATTAAATTGTTAATATTTTCTAAATTCATGTGATTAGAAATCCTTTTTGGTTTATTAAAATGTAATTCAACCATTAAAACAAAATACAGAAAAAAATAAAACAGAAAGCACAAAATTGGGGAAAAATGGGGAATTTGGAAAAAAAAAAGTTTTCGTATGGCTCTATTATTCGTATACTTTCAATACACTGCTAAAGGTTTTTGTTTGATTTTAAGAGTTATATGATTTATGTTGCAGATTGCTAGCCTTTTGTCTTTGTTTAACCATTAGATTATTCATTTTGGTTGGACTTCAGGTCAAGTCAAGTCCATTTTTATCTGTATAGCGCTTTGCACAGTGAACACAGTTTCTAGCAGCTGTTAATGTAAATTGTTAATGTAAATAACACTTTAATACCTAACTGTCCACATTTTGCAGATTAGAGCTTGGTAGGGGATGGTTTACATATGACGATGATATAAACAATCAAACAGTTGAAAGTTCCTATATAGTGTGTATCACTTGTGCGCACTGTGTGTATGTGGATAGTGCTGGATATTTTTATACTAGTTGCAAGTTGAAGTTAATATATTTTGTGGTGATATGACCTAAAAAAACGCCTAGAAACAGCCACCTAATACATTTCTTGGTGATATGACCTAAAAACTACCTAGAACACCCTTGGAACCATCTAGAAGTGTACTAGCACCTGTGTAGCATAGTTGAGATGAGTTTGGTGCATGCAAACACCACTGGCGTTTGCTTCAGATGATGAAATTTGTCATTTGTCATTGTTTTGTAATATAGCTGTAATCTGTTGATGTTAACATATATTAGATTAGTAGGAAATGTTTGGTGTGGTATGTTTTTCATGCTTTTTATAGGAGCGGGATGCTTTTAAGTTGCTGGATTTTTAAGGCATGGTTGAATTTTTATGGCATGTGTAAATCCCTGTGTGAACATTTGACTGCATGAAAGGGTCTGCGCTAGAGGCAGCAGTGTCTTGTGGGCAGACTTGGCCCCATCGGATGTGAGACAGACAGCGAGAAAAACAGAAAAGTAGAGAGAGAGAGAGCTGTGTTGCATGGTTGCCAGATCCCCCCAATGCTAGCAAACGTCACCGCACTAAGTAGGTCAGGCTGCAGACTTCCATGGTGAGGCAACGTAGTACAGGATCTGATCTGTGTTGTGTTTGAAACTCTGCATCATTGTGTCTAAATTTACATCTAGTCATCTGCCCTTTGACAAGCCATTTATAACATACGCTTCAAGGATTTTGGTACAAGACCGCTAAGCATTGAAGCACTTAACCTGACAAAAGCGTTCCTGTAAATAGTTCCTGACCCATCGCAGTTATAACTGTGTTCACATCCCAAAGCACATAGCCACTGGGAAAAAGAAAGCAACTCTGAGCTTCAAGTCAACATGAAAAGCTGTTTGCAACCCATTTTTACTTCTTTGCAAGATGACGTATTTCTGAGTGAAACAGGACATTCAATGAGAATAAATGGAAGGTGCGACTTGATTTTTTATCAGAAAAGTAGATGTTACATGCCTGAATAAAACTACAGTAAGAGGGATTCTTGAAGATGTTTGGGGGGCGGAGCAGGTTATTACATTTAGATGAAAGATAATAAAAAAAAAAGTTCTTATCTGGAATAACATGCACAAAAATTGATTTAAAAAAAAAGGCCTTTTCACGGCAAAAACAAAAACTATAAAGATAATGACAACAGTGACTATATATTAACATCTGTACCAATGCACAATAACGTTGTTCTGTTTATTATAATTACGCACTTGCAGATTTACATCCGCTGCTTTACATGCTCTAAGCCAGGGGTCTCCAAACTCGATCCTGGAGGGCCGGTGTCCTGCAGAGTTTAGCTCCAACTTGCCACAACACACCTGCCTGGAAGTTTCTAGTATGCCTAGTAAGAGCTCGATTAGCTGCTTCAGGTGTGTTCAGTTAGGGTTGGAGCTAAACTCTGCAGGACACCGGCTCTCCAGGACCAAGTTTGGAGACCCCTGCTCTAAGCTTTTACATGCTTTAAGTTCAAATTTTGATTTCGTATTGACTTCAAAGTCATATATTCGGTTTTCTAGATCTGTTTGCAACCCATTTTACTTCTATAATGTGACTTATTTCAGAGTGAAATAGGATATTAAGTGAGAATAAATGGAAGGGCGGGACTTGATTTTATTTTTAGGGAACTGAAATGTGCATGTTACAGTTGTTTTGGAGGTTATTCCATTTAGATGAAAGATAATAAAGACAAAAATGTTCTTATTTAGGATGAAATGCACAAAAATGGATAACAATAAGAGCAGAAATGTGTATTAAGAAAGTTCTAAACTATGCATCTGTAAATATTTGGAAAGAATAGCTTTAATTCAACATGAAAAAGGTGTTTGCAATCCATTTTACTTGTACAATTTGACACATTTCTGGGTGCAACATGATATTCAGTGAGAATAAATAGACGGAGTGACTTGATATTATTTTTAAGGGATTGAAAAGTGCACGTTACATGCCAGAATTAAAATGAAGGGATTCTTGAAGTTGTTTCAGAGGTTATTACAGTTAGATGAAAGATAATAAAGACAAAAATGTGCTTATTTGGAATAACGTGCACCAGACCAGAAATGTGTATAAAGAATGTCAATTTTGATTTCATGTCGACTTAAAAGTCATATATTCAATTTTAGAATCCTGTAGTTTTTGTTGCTTCAGTTTGGTTTTTTAATCTAATATATAATCTAGTAATCCATAATCACACTGTATATACAATCAGGCCGCTCTGTTGACGTGAACACTGAACGATTATGAGATTCATTTATTCATGGTTACACAAGAAGCCAAAGCGAATCATTTGTGTGTTTTCTCTTTCATTTCGCTCGCTGTGATACTTGTATACTCAGCGCAAACATTCTAGGCCAAATGTGGCAGGAGGAAATATGGAAATGGGGTCTGTCAAAGAGCGTCTCAACTCTAATCTATACATCCGTAAATATTTGGACAGAATTACCGGAGTGCATGACAAGGAAATGCAGGAGGATTGTGTGTCAGGAGCAGCAGAAGAACTGTGGAAAAGCAGCAGAGGGCTTTAAAATGAGTGTTTGTCCAGATTACATAATATCCCCGAGGAACAATTTCACTGCTTAGAGGTTGCGCTTTCATAGCTGGAGACGTAAGGGAGTTCTCAGTTAGGTTTTGTTTAGGGATCATCTTTGCCTCAGATGTTTTTCCAAAGATTTCTTTGGAGACGTAAAAAGAAACACAAAAAAAAACAGTAAATGCATGTGGAGAGCAGCTCAGATGATGATGAGAAATGTTTGAGTTCATCTTGAGATGGCTTTTGAATGCAGACTGTCTCTTGGCAAATCTGAGCACAGTTTAAGATCTCTTCTGAAACTCTAGAGGAGAAACATCTGAAAAGCAGGAGACGCAAGCAAAGTCTACATTTGTTGTCCAATTAATTGCATTATTGTCTAGGAGAAACAATTCAGGTATTAAAGAGATCTCATTTGTGGTTTTTCTTCTCTACGTTGATTATTTTATTATTTAGTATTTGGTGTAAAAATTGGTGTAGGATTTACTTTGAAACAATTTTCACTCAGATATTATTTCTAGTAAATTTCACATAGAATTACAAAGAAGCTGCTTGACACTTGAATTAAACATGACATTATGATGCAGAAAGATTGAAATCGTATTTTCTTGTAAAACAGACTCCAATGATCTTAGTGTTTGTTGATCAGCTAAAAATCACACTCGTTCCTTGGAATCGTTCCGATGAGTGACTGAAGCGTAATTAATCAGCAGTTATTAATTTAGGTTCTGGGCACTCATTAGGCCAAGTCTTGCATTTAGCAGTGTAATTTTAGCCAAGACTTACAGGAGAAACCAATTCAATTCAAGTGCCTTTAATATGTTAATTGAGTTTCCTCTGTAGGGCACCTTTGATGAAGACATTCACTTCACAGTAAAATAATATTTTCCAGTTAACCCTAAACAATCAGGTGGTGCAAATTAACCCTTCAGAAACTCTTAGTCTATATATTCGAACAAAAGCAGCAAATTAAAGACAAATAATACTAGCTGCAAACACAAACAATGCAGTGCAGCATCTCCAGCCTTTACGTTTTTTTTTTTTTTTTACTCATGCAAAATGTTGCTATATTGTTTCTAAGGTGTTTTTTAAGTGATTCTTAGCATATTGCTATAGTGTTTTTGGAGTGTGTTTTACAAGAGAATACTATTTTAGTCTTTCTACTTCAAAATTTCATGTTTAATTCAATGTGTTACTGTTTTTTAGTCATTATTTGTCAAATTTACTAGCCTGTGTGAAAATGGTTTTGACACCATTTTTTTTTTCAGTGTAGGTGGTTTCTTTCAGTACCACATGAAAAGAGTCTTAAACCTCAGGACCCTCCATCAATGCACTGCAAGTCTGTGGGATTATTTCCACACGGATGCATTATACATCAAAGTGCAATTTCAGCATTTCTTTCAGTCATTGTTGCATAACAAGCAATCTGCATTTTTTGGGTTTATTGGAAGGCTTGACTGTCTGTGAAATCTCAGATATCAAGGTGATTTTTATTACATTTAAGAGCCAAAATGCAACAGCTCAGTAAACATCTCTTCCAGCGGTGCATTTACTTTAAACTTTGACACTTCATTAACAGAGGCTGTGATTCTGATCTGCTAGATATCCTCCATGACCTGTGGAAGAGAGCTGTTGGATCCAATCCGAGCTTTATCACACCATGAACATCTGTCGTGTGTGTGGGAAAAGATGACGCCTGCACACTCAGAGCTCAGCGCAGATGGCTGAATCGTGTCTCCTTCCCCATCAAACAGTTATGCACGTCTTGCACATGCATTTTTTCTTAGTGCATCCTTGTTGATGGTCTGTCCGCTGCAGAAAGTGCCTCAGTTCATGAAATATATAAGAGGGAAAGCAACAACATTTGAGAAGGAAAACATCTAAAGCAGCAGGGATTCACACAGATGCATTTGATTAAAAACACTTGAATTGATGAGGTCATGTGAAGTGTCGTGGGGTAGTTTTCAATTGCGCTTTTAAGTCCCTGGACGCCAATAGCCTTCATCTTATTGCCAATAGAATAACCTTTAAAAACAGTCTGATCAAAAGAGCGGATGTTTAGGAGGAGGTCAGAAACAAGTTTGTTGTTTCATGCAAATATGAATATGATAATCATTCAATGCCATGGATTATATTACTGTTTAAAAAATGTTTTTTAATGTTTTTGAAAAGTCTTTTCTGCTCACCATTAATGTGCAAAAATACTGTAAAATTCAGTAATATTTTGGAATATTATTATAATTTAAATGAACTGTTTTCTATGTTAATATATTTTAAATCGTAATTTATTTCTGTGATGAAAGGCTGAATTTTCAGCATCATTACTCCAGTCTTCATTGTCACATGATCCACATGATGCTGATTTGATGCTCAAGAAACTTACCCTTTAAAAACAGACTGATCAAATAAGCAGATGTTTTGGAGTACGTCAGAAACCCGTTTCTTAAAAAGCACACCAGTGAACGGGACAAGAGGAAGCTTCATTGTTCAAAACCTCGCTCCGCTGGCACTTAAAAGCACACAGCGCCCAATAAAAGACTAATTAAACAGAGCAAATTTAATGAAGGACGTCAATAAATGATGGAAGTGAAAGCTTTGTCTGCGCCGCAGTGAATGGCTTTAGAAAGTCTGAGCTGCTTGATCCCACGGTAGAAGCGGAGCGCGGCGATGTGGAGAAATCTTATGCAACGTCTGGGTGGAAGTGGTGAATTCTGCCCCAGATACGCCATTACACAACGCTCTGATGATGAATTCCATCACAACGCCTTCGCAACACAGTTCTGTGGCGGTACAGTGATGGCAATGCTGCTGTACTTTTATATATATGGTACTGAAATCAGACTCAGAATTTTTTGAGGCATGCCGTAGTAATATAGTATACTTGGGAGTGCCATGTAAATATGAATATTATAATCATTCAGTACCATTGTTTATACACTAGCGTTCAAAATTTGGCATTGGTAAGATTTTTTATGTTTTTGAGAGTTTCTTATGCTCACCAAAGCTGCATTTATTTTATCAAAAATACAGTAAAAACAGAAATAATGTGAAATATTATTGCAATTTAAAATGTTTTCTATGTGAATATCTATTAAAATGTAATTTATTCCTGTGATCAAAGTTGAATTTTCAGCATCATTACTCCAGTCTTCAGTGTCACATGATCTTCAGAAATCATTCTAATATGCTGATTTGCTGCTCAAGAAACATTTCTGATTATTATCAATGATGAAAACAGTTGTGATGCTTCATATACTGGTGGAAGCCGTGAAAAAAAATTTTCAGGATTCTTTGATTAATAGAAATCCTTGCTCTGTGATAAGTCTTGTGATATTCATACACTACATATTTAGAGTTGCAAATGAATTGCTGCCAAAATCTGTCGCAGAAAAATAATGTTTACTGCACATTGTTTTTTTTGTTTTTTGTCTTTTGTAATTCTTCATTTGTTTTTGCAACCGTATGCATGATCATTTTAACCTTCCATTAACCTTAAGACCTTGGTAGCAGCAAATATGAATCTTGTGAGTGTTTTCCAGGACTATTTTACCATCTAGACACAAGCCGTGTTGAGCAGTTTTAGCCATATTCAGTCGGGATGAGGACGAGATCTGAAAACGCCCCCCAGGACGTCACGTGTGTGTTTGTGCATGATTTCACCTGTGCAATTGTGATGCAGCACTGCATGTCTGTCGGAGGTTAACACATTTGCTCTCTCTGTGTGTCTGTTGCGCTCGGCTCTGAGGAAGATTTATGCAATCCACCACTGCTCCGAGTGTTTGCATTTCAGGACTATTCTGATGGATCACTACGGCTCTCCAGCCTCAACAACTTAATGCCCTTCCCATTTGTCACTAGATGTGGTGCAAATAAAATGCACAGTGGAGCATTTTGTGTGTGTGTGTGTGTGTGTGTGTGTGTGTGCGGGCGAGTGCATGTCCTAGCAGGTAGCACTCCATATACAATGTAAAAAAAAAAAATACATTTTGAAGTAGTAAATAGAAATATTTCTATGTTAGAAATTTCATGTTTAATTCAATGTGTTACTTGCCGTTTATTGTAATTATTTGTGAAATTAACTAGCAATTTCTGACTGAAAATTGTTTCACCAATTTTTTTAATGTTAAATGTTTATAAGTTTTTATATCTTATTATTTATATGCTATTGTCGTTTCTGATAATATTAAGACAGCTTTTTCAAGATTAAATATTTCAATTTTTATTTTAATTTGACATTACATTTTTAGAATTTTTGTGTTTTTGTTGTTATTATTAGTTTAATTTATTATTATATTATTATTATTATTATTATTATAAGTTTAATATATTATTTAAGTTTAGTTTTAATTTAATTTTAAATTTATTTCCAGTTAGCAGTTTCAGTGTTTCAACTTGAATTATCAATTAGTTGCCAATGTGACATTTTTAATACCAGTTTTATATGATTTATTATTTATATTTTAATTTATTGAAATTATTCATTAAAAAGATCCCAGATACATGTTTACTGAAAATGTACATTAAAGGAATAATATGAAAATCTTGTTCATTTTTGCACATTTTATTAGTGTTGTTGCAGGCAGTTTGGTATCCAGTATCCTGTGAGGGTCTCAGTTTGTGATGACTGGAGTGATTTTGGTGAAGCGTGTGTTGGATCATGTTAGAAGCTGGTTTTAGTGTCCAATCAGACGGATTAAAGGCATTTAAAAGGACTCTGAACTGCAACTTTAGAACAACTAATTCCCACGCTGTCCTGCAACCCTCTGAGTCTCTCTCTCGCTCTGTGTGTGTGTGTGCGCGTTTTTGTGACAAATGAGGACATACATTTGTTTAATGACAAAGGTATGACATAGGTATTACAAGGAGAAGGTGACTTTTCAGGACATTACCCCAATGTCCCCACTTTTCAAAACACTTATAAATCACACAGAATGGAGTGTATTGAAAATCTGAAATAGCACACAGTTTCCTGTGAGGGGTAGGTTTAGGGGTAGGGTTGGTGTAGGGCAATAGAATATACGGTCTGTACAGTAGAAAAACCATTACGCCTATGGGATGTCCCCACTTTTCACAAAAACCAACCTGTGTGTGTGTCTGTGTCTGTGTCTGTGTCTGTGTGTGTGTGTGTGTGTGTGCACGTGTTCACCAACACATCTGTCACATCAGCCTCTCTTCTTCAATTTCATGTTTTATTCAGCATGAGTGCCTATTCTGTCTCAAGCACACACACACACTGTCTGTAGAAATAATCAATATAAGGCACTAGTCTGTCCTCTGCTGACCAATCAAACGTGTCACATGACTGACCAGAGGAATATTGAGCTGTCAGTCTGATCACTTCACTCTCCTGAGATCCATAAACCTTTGACATTTAAACAGAAGCTCTACAATCAAGTGCCTTGAAACATTACATAGCAAAATCTATCTATCTATCTATCGATCTATCATTGTATTGTTTTATATATCTCTGTAAGGCCTTTAAATATTTTTATAAGGTTATCAAAAACACATTTTGAAAACATTCAAACAAGTCATTGTCAGACCATAATTCAAAATTGTCTTCAACTGAAAAATTGTTTTTTGTTTCAGGTTTGTCTTTTGAATTAATTTTAATTCTACTTCATTACATTCAAATTCAAATTGCAATTATTCATCGTGTTTGCCTTAATTAACATTCAGGAACTGATTTGGAATTTAAAGGATGTTAAATTCAGAATGATGCACAATCCTCATTTGCTAGGGTGTTCTGGGTGGTTACTAGGCAGTTGCTAGGGTGTTCTGGGTGGTTGCTAAGTGGCTGTTTACTAGTATACATCAGAAGAGTCTCCCCATCAAGTCTGGTCCTCTGCTTGATTCCCTCTTTCAGTGTAAGTTTTTTTCACCTGTTTTATCGTTCACCAGGTGAAACTCGTACGCCTGATCGCCTGGGACAGTAATCACACACCTCTCCACAACTGACATGTCATTTTCTGGCTCAAGCGCAGCATGAGTTTGTGCTGGGACTAGCAGCGCAGAAATCACACACTTCAACCGGAGTTCACACGTGCCGTCTCCGAAAATGACGGCAGGTTTATAGTGTGTTTCTTATGAGTTGGCAGTCTTTTGGGCAAAAACAGCACTTCATTGTGTGACGGCACAAAGAAAGATCCCTGTCACCGTCACCGACTCTGAGGCGAAACAATAGAGCTGCCTTAAAAGAGGCTTGAGGTATTGGCAGGAGGAAGCAGCTCGGTTTGATGTGAGCGCTTCGCTTCATTCACATGTGCAGCAGAGACAGTTCCTTTGTCATTACCTGCTGCTGCTGAAGCGAACGAGAGAATGAGACCAGAGACCGGGACTGTGGAGATAAGCTGAGCTTCTGAGAGCCGCTTGATTACCACAAAGACCCTAGTGAATATTGAGAAGGGTCAGGCCGTGCTGCGGGAGGGACAGAGGATCTGAAGGACCTCACTGTCAGGAGCTGAGTGCTGTTCTCTGAGGATCTCTGAGTTAAAGCACTTCTGAATCACTGCCACTGACGATCATGTGAAAGTTCAGCTCACTGTCACGTGGGGGTTTGAATGTGTGTATGTGTGGAGGACTGGGTCATATATTGAGGATTTAAAATATTAGTGGTGATTTTGGTGACATTTCATTTATCACAAAGAATTTTGTAAATTAAAAAAAAAAAAGTGTACCGTAAATATGTTTGAGATTTATGTTGAATATTGTCAAAAGGCTAAAAAAATATCAAGATATAGTTTCTTTATATAGCTGTTGAGTAACATAGAAAGAAACTGACACTGAATTTGCTGATTTATCCCATTGAAATGTGGTTTCCAGTGGAACTTCCTGTCACGGGGGTTTTTGCACGTGCTGGACAAAGCAAATATGCACAAATGCATGTTTCAAAAATCGTGAACACACATGCGAGTAATGTTATTTTTCTGTCTTGGTGAGCTCCAGCCATCAAGTGAATGTCTGCCATGAGATTAATGATAAATACGGCTGGGTGATTACTCATTAATGTGCATAAATCATCTCCAACCCTTTCAATTATCAAATATTGTCATTCTGTACATGCAAACATACTGATATTTTTGTTATTGAACATTGTTGGCGTTTGTAATTTGGGTACAGTTAAAGGAATAGTTCACCCAAAAATGAAAATGTGCTCACCCTCAGGCCATTCAAGATGTAGATGAGTTTGTTTCTTCATCAGATTTGGAGAAATGTAGCATTGCATCACTTGCTCACCAATGGATCCTCTGCAGTGAATGGGTGCCGTCAGAATGAGAGTCCAAACAGCTGATAAAAACATCACAATAATCCACACCACTCCAGTCCATCAATTAACGTCTTGTGAGGTGAAAAGCTGCAAACTCTCTGTGAACTTTTATTCTGACGGCACCCATTCACTGCAGATGATCCATTGTCTCCAAATCTGTTCCCATGAAGAAACAAACTCATCTACATCTTGGATAGCCT
>NW_015633542.1:1067369-1073603 GCF_001515625.1 Sinocyclocheilus rhinocerous
ACCAGACTGTGTGTGTGTGTTTTAATAAATGTACTCTGTTTAAATTATTAATAATAGTCATTTTTATAAATTAAATAATTTAAAACAAAACTGCTTAATTATTTTATTTTTAAGATTTTATTGCAAGTTTATTTTTATTTGTTTTTTAACACGAATATCACTCTTTAAAGTATTTTTTCGAGTACATTTTCAGCTAACTTTAATTTTTGGGTGATCTATTCGTTCAACACATTTTCTAGATGTGAGCCTCCATTATGGTTTTACAGTAATATGTGAAATTCATTATTTTGTAATCACTTTCATTTTCATAATAATTGTTTTGTTTTTGGTGTGTGTTGATGAATGTTGTAGATGATTATGTTCTGAAGTTGTGTGTGTTGTGTGCGTTTTTCTCCAGTGGTCAACGCCATCTGTCCACCCAAGAAAGGTGAGAGACAGGCTGCCGTTGTGCGTGTGACATGCGTGTGTTCACGCAAAACACTGTGATGTGTGGTTGTATGTAGTCGTGTGTTTTTCATGATCTTGGACTTTTCTTGTAAGAAAAGTTCCATAGACTGTAAGTTCACATTGTTTCTGTTTGTGTTGTATTTCCATTTATGGGTCAATGACAAATAGGATGTCTGAGATAATGAAAAGGGAAAAATGGTAGTATAGTAAATGGTAGTAAAAGTAGAATAGTTTAAAAATGCACTATTTGCATTCATCTGTTGCTCATATATACTGTATATATATATATATATATATATATATATATATATACAGTACTGTGTGTGTGTGTGTGTAAATAAATGTACTCTGTTTAAATTATTAATAATAGTCATTTTTATAAATTAAATAATTTAAAACAAAACTGCTTAATTATTTTATTTTTAAGATTTTATTGCAAGTTTATTTTTATTTGTTTTTTAACACGAATATCACTCTTTAAAGTATTTTTTCTGCATTCCCACTTATTTGAACAAAAATATGAAAAATTAATCTTATTAATCATTGAAAAGTTGTACTGAATTCTGTTTTATTTTCATCATTTTGAATAAGTTATTAGATTCTGGACACAAAACAAAGAAAATGAGCATCACGTCATTGACCCTTGTTTGTTTTTTTGTTTTTATCTTTGTTTCATTGTGTGTGTCCTCTGTAAGCAGAATGTCGTGTCTGTGATGTCTCCCTTTGATTTGATTCTGTTTGTGTGTGTATGTCCGTGTTCTAGAGTGCCTGTTCGCTATTGCCAGTGAAATAACCAGGAAACCAGTGACGGCATGCATAATAATTAATCAGATGAAAGATAGACAAGTACAGCTGGACAGGACATCACACGAGTCCAAACACCACTTTATTAGAAATGATGTGGGAATCCTGTGGAATCTGAATTCTAAATGGATTTAGAATTCTCATAACATTCCATAATGCGAAATCATTCCAAAAAGTGAAACGGGATAATCAACAGGGAAAAAAACGTAGGACAGGATTTTATCCGTCCAGAATTGATTGGATCTTTCTATGACAGATGCTTGGAGAAGAAGTCGTTGGTGATGTCGTTTTAGAGACATAGCAAGTTTGTTCATTTTGATGAAAGATTATGAAGGCAAACACTTTTTTCCCTTTGTAATAATATGTGCACTGATAAATTGTACACATTAAGACCAGGAACGTCCATCCAACCAAGTACTAACCAGAAGAAATCAATTAAGGAATAGTTCACTCAAAAATGAAAATGTGCTCACCCTCAGGCCAACCAGGATTAGGATGAGTCTGTTTCTTCATCAGATTTGGAGAAATGTAGCATTCCATCACTTGCTCACCAATGGATCCTCTGCAGTGAATGGGTGCCGTCAGAATGAGAGTCCAAACAGCTGATAAAAACATCACAATAATCCACAAGTAATCCACACCACTCCAGTCCATCAGTTAACGACTTGTGAAGTGAAAAGCCACGTGTTTGTAAGAAACAAATCCATCATTAAGACGTTTTTACGAGAGTGACCGACTGAAAGGGAACTCCAGTTACTGCGACATGGTTTGGAATGGAGAGGTTCGATACCGCCGCTACCCATCTGAAGTCTGAGCACTTTAAACCTAAATGATGCATGAGATGCATGACATCAAACTGTATTTATCTGTGTTGTGCTCGTGCATCACGCCTCACACAGTCAGTGATAACAGTGACATTAAGACAACAGTGAGTATACATTAGCAGTAAATAGAACATCTTCCTCACCATCTGTCTCTTGAACATAGTAACTAAATACTAACCCTAGACATCTGTGCATTTCTGCACTATTTGCATTCATCTTGTAATAGTATATTTACTAGTCAATCTCATGAAAAACGTCTAACCCTAAATCTAAAAGAAAACAAAAATCCCCAGAATGTCACAGTGTATAAATAAATATGTTTGCATAATTTTATTTATTTATTTTGAATAAAATTTGACCAAGGCATGTTCTTCACAGCTTTGATGAAATTCACCCCTAAAGGACATACAAAAATGTATTAATTAATTAATGTATTTATTTATTTATATCTATCTATCTATCTATATATCATCATTTTTATTTTCTTTTAGATTTTGAATTTGACATGCTTTTAATGAGATTTACTGAATACGATTAACATTGTATTAAGTGAAAACCATTCACATTACACTGTGACATTTTTTGGGGAATAAAATGTAAAAATGTAATTGATGAAATTCACTCTTAAAGGTTTTTGTCTCATGGTAAAATCATGGTATTCTTTAATGCACAGTGGCATGTAAATACCAAGGCATTTGACTATGGTTATTAATCACAATCATGGCATATATCAAAGAACAATGATATTACCATCTGATACCAACACTTTACCATGATACCACCACAGTGCTTGTTTATTAGAGAAACAAAAAAATTGTAAAATTGGTAAAAATGCATGTAAACATGTCTAAAACCCCAAAACTGTAATACAATACACAAGTAATCCACACCACTCCAGTCCATCAGTTAACGACTTGTGAAGTGAAAAGCCACGTGTTTGTAAGAAACAAATCCATCATTAAGACGTTTTTAACTTTTTAAAGTTATAACTTTTTTAAATATAAATATGAATAGAGGATAGAGTGAAATAAGTTGTCTCGTCTGAATCAGGAGAGAAATCTGCACAGATCAAACACCATTTACAAGCGAAAACAGTTCAAAACAGCTGGGTGGATTTTGATGTGAGAGACAACAGGAGATTAACTTTATAAAATGCATGTAAACATGTCTAAAACCCCAAAACTGTAATACAATAAAGGTGCTGCAACACACTGTTGCTAATTATGTAGCACATGAGTCAGCATTTAATATTCTTGAATATTTTAAGCTTAATTCATTCAATGCTGCTTTTTTGGCTTGGAAATAGAATAATATAAAGTTCCCACTACAAGTTCTCTATATGTTTAGCACATATGGCTCTTGCTGGTTTGTTTTTCAGCCTGACTATTGAATTGCTTGAGTAGCTAAGTGTATTCAATAGAAAACAGTTCAAAACAGCTGGGTGGATTTTGATGTGAGAGACAACAGGAGATTAACTTTATCGCTGAAGGAAGTGTTATTATGGATTATGGACTCTAAACGACGGTTTGTTTTTATCAGCTGTTTAGACTCTCGTTCTTGCAGCACCCATTCACTGCAGAGGATCCATTGGTGAGCAAGTGATGTAATGCTGAGAAATAAACTCATCTTGGGTGGCCTGAGGGTGAGTACATTTTCAGCAAAATTCAAAAATTTTGGTTGAACTATTCCTTTAAGACTTTATGACATGAGGATTAAAATTATTTCAATTGTTTAATCGGTTGTTTGAAATGATGTCCATTCTCTTGAGATGAAGACTCCAGTCAATCTGTGGCTAAATAAAGATGAAGATGTTTGCTTTATTCTGTAATCTGTGTCCATTACGATAGTTGTCAGTGTAATACATATAACCACAAAACATACACAAAATATTACTTAGTGCACGTTTAAGCTTACCTTCAGCTCTTGCATTCTGGTGATTTGAGCAGTCAGAAGCTTAGAGAAAATATCTGACTGGTGCTTCAGAGCTAATTAGCTAAACCTCAAACAGAAGCGAACAATCTGAGCCGCTGACACTGGTGTAAAGTTATCTCCTGTTATCTCTTCAGCCAGCGCTGGAGCTCACGAGTTCTTCATATCTAGGTTACACACAGCAGTTTTACCTTCTCCATATTATCTTGATTGTTAGATGTTATCTTGAACAAATCCTATTAGCTAGTTAATCCTGATTAATTAGTCGTAAAATTGGTAAAAATGCATGTAAACATGTCTAAAACCCCAAAACTGTAATACAATAAAGGTGCTGCAACACACTGTTGCTAATTATGTAGCACATGAGTCAGCATTTAATATTCTTGAATATTTTAAGCTTAATTCATTCAATGCTGCTTTTTTGGCTTGGAAATAGAATAATATAAAGTTCCCACTACAAGTTCTCTATATGTTTAGCACATATGGCTCTTGCTGGTTTGTTTTTCAGCCTGACTATTGAATTGCTTGAGTAGCTAAGTGTATTCAATACATTTCAATCTGCAACTTTATTCCTCACTGGCTTCATTTTCCAGCTGTTTGATCCTAAATCTCTGTTGCCGTGTGTTCTCGCCTGGGCTGTCAGGCTCTGTCCTCATCTCAGCACAAAAAAGGTGATGTTGTTAGACTACAAATGGAAGCGAGGCGAGGCCATTCCACGGGGTTCAAACAGTCCTTTTGAAGTGCCAGACTTATTACAAAATGTGCCGTTTACCCTCGTACACACACACTCGCACACTGAAAATTGGTGCTTTTAAAAGCTTAATAGAGCCGCCGCTCACTGAGACTTAACCTGCGGACATCTGCCAGAGAAGAAGCCAACATCAGTACACAAATAAAGCCATAAAATATACACATGGACGTATTCAGAGAAAAATTATAATATATGAACACATGCAAAACAGATCAGACTGATTGGATTTGTTGAATATGATCTAAACTAAAACCTTTCAGGAGCAAAATTAGTTTTTAATTAGTCTTTTTTTACTAGTTTCCAATTAAAAATATCTAAATGTCCTTAAAATGAGATAAACTTACTTGAGAAGCAACATTTTATAATATGTTATGACCTATTTTTATGGATTGCATCTTGAATTTAAGAGTATTTTGTCTAACTACACTGGTGGATTTTGTTTCTTGTATAAACTTGTTTATACTTTAAAGGGGTCATATGATGCGATTTCAAGTTTTCCTTTCTCTTTGGAGTGTTACAAGCTGATTGTGCATAGATAAGATCCCTGAAGTTGCAAAGACTAAAGCCTCAAAACCAAAGAGATATTCTTTATCAAAGTTAAGACTATTTGAAAAATAATGTGTTTTTTGAACATTAAAGCATGTCAACATATTCTGTTACACCAAATACACAAAATAATGATCTTTTAAAAAGCATCATATGACCCCTTTAAACAACAACAAAAAATAATAATAAAAATCTGCCAATGCAATGCAATATTGCTTCTCAAGTAAATGTATCTTGTTTCAAGATTTTTAGATTTTATTTTTATTGAAAAAATAAATGTTGCACCTTTTTCCTATTTATTTATTTATTTATTTATTTTTTGGTTGCACTTTTGTTGGTAGAGCATTTCTTTTCAATATTTTTTGTATACTTATGAATTCAGAAATTATTACAAATGATTTAAATTAGGAGTTAAATAGACTTGTTGTGCAATTTAATATTGATTGAACTTTTTGCTACTGTAAAAAAAATTATTGGAGTACGTTTTACAAAAAATACTATTTCAGTGTTTTTCTACTTCAGAATTTTCATCTTTAATTTAATGTTTTACTTGCCAATTCTTTGTGATTATTTTTTAAAATGTACTAGTATTTTTTGAGTGAAAATTGATTCTAAACTAAATTTTTTCCAGTGTTTTTAAAGAGAGAGATGAGATGCATTTATGCAATGCATATATGTAGTTCCCCTTCGGGAACTCGAGCTGCGTCGGAAAACGCTAGGGGAACGCCTTCAGCGATACCAAGCTCTGAATCATATGTGTAATCAGTCGAACGATGGGTGAGACGTCCGCGGCGGGGGAAGTCATGACCAGGAAGCTTTAAAAGCACGTGAGGTGCAGCCGGCGCTAGCTTCCTGTCATTCAGCAAAGCTCTCTGTGTGTGTCGGTCACGATTTATGTTCTGTGAGTCTTATTTATTGTTGTCTGTCCAAAAA
>NW_015633542.1:1077112-1088430 GCF_001515625.1 Sinocyclocheilus rhinocerous
TGTACGTTTTAAACGTTGAAATACATCTAAATTGTACATTTTAGCATTAATAAAAACGTACAAAAGTGTACGTTTTGTGCTTGTAAATGTTACGTATTAATACCTACGTATAAACATGAGACCAGGCTGATCCACCGCACGTGCTTTTAAGCTCCCTGGTCTCTACATCACCCAGCCCATGATGTCTCGCCCATCCATTGGACTGATTACACACGTGATTCAGAGCTTGGTCATGCTGGAGGCATTTCCATAGCGTTTCGACGCAGCATCTCGTTCCCTCAGGAAACCATGGTTACATGCGTAACCTAGAGATGTTTTATATTTTAACATATTTAAAATGCAATTTATTCCTGTGATGGAAAACGTCCCAGGTTACGTATGTAACCATGGTTCCCCGAGGGAACGAGACGCTGCGTCGCAAGGCCATACTTCCGGCATCCCTACTAGAGCTTGCTTCACTCCTAAGAAGCTAGCGCCGGCTGCACCTCACGTGCTTTTAAAGCTTCCTGGTCATGACGTCACCCGCCGCGGACGTCTCGCCCATCGTTCGACTGATTACACATATGATTCAGAGCTTGGTATCGCTGAAGGCGTTCCCCTAGCGTTTTCCGACGCAGCGTCTCGTTCCCTCGGGGAACCATGGTTACATACATAACCTGGGACGTTTATCATTGTTGTGCTGCAGCACTGAATGATGGGTAATGTAGTTTTGTCACATAATCTGGTTGCCTCATAAATCATCTTAATGATAACCTTTTTTTAGAAGTTTTATTGCTATTCTTTGTCGCACAAAATGCATAGAAACTAAACTGTACTGTCAACAGTCTAAATTAAAATTTAATAAGAAGCAAGTAGCTTTTGCTGTCGAGATTTTCATGAATAGGCCTCAAAGAAAATCCTAGAGGTAATTATGGCTTTTGGTGCTGTTCACTCATCTCATAAATATAATATATCATAATATTAAACACGAGTCGAAAGCAGCATAAAACCCCACTGAAATTGGTTATAAACACTGGAAAATGTTGTAATTTGATCTGTTTTGGATGATGAATCTGTGCAAAGGTTTCTTCAGTAAACTTCTAGTTACTCTGCTTTTCACGTCCTGTCCCTCAGAGCGGGTCTCACATGTCTTCTCGTTTGTCTTTTTCACACTTTTCCATTGCTCTTTGAGGTCTATTTTTTGCTTTCTCTTTTTTTCTCCCAGTATATTTTTCTCTTCTTTACTCTGTGAGAGCGTCAGAGCTGTCAGCAATTACCAGCAGAGATGGTGTTGATGTTTGTAGAGGGAAGAAGTGAAGATAGTCAGAGATAGACTTGTGTCATCGGCTCAGCAGAGCAATGGCTGTTACCTGCGACAGGCTGAAGCCGAGCCCGGTCCCTGGGGCAGAGAGTGTGTGTGTGTCTTTAATTTGTGGAACTGGACACCTTCAGTGTTCCTCTCCTGTCCCGACTCCACAAGATGATTCAACAGCCCACTTCAATCAGACCTGATGAGCCAACAGCGAGCCCTTCGGAATCACTTCCTCCCTTCCAAAACCACACTTCCCATCTCTTTTCCTCTCGTTTGGTCTCATTAGTGTTGTTTGCTAAGACAAGCGTCACTATTACTGTTGCTCATCGTTAGAGTACTAACACTAAGTAATGAACTTCAGTCCTTGAGTTTTGATTCTTTTGACAATATTCAATATTATTTGGATCAATAAAATTGTACTTAAATCATAAATTAATGCTTTTATACAAAATGAATGCATTAAATTGATCAAAAATGACAGCAAAGACATTTATTACATTACAAAATATTTCTATTTCGAATAAATACTGTTAATTTCAACGTTATATTCTTTAAAGAATCCTGAAATTAACACACACAAAAAAAATCAACGATTCCATACAAATATGAAGCAGCACAACTGTTTTCAACATTGATAATAATCAGAAATGTTTCTTGAGCAGCAATTCAGCATATTAGAATGATTTCTGAAGACTGGAGTAAAATTCAGCTTTGATCAGAGGAATAAATTATAATTTACAATATATTCAAATAGAAAGAAGTTATTTGAAATTTTTATAATATTTCACAATGTTACTGTTTTTGCGGTAATTTTGATCAAATAAATCTTGTCTTGGTGAGTAGAAGAGACCTTAAACTTTTGAATGATAGTGAATATCTCTATCTATCTATCTATCCATCCATCTCTAATCTATATACAGTAAATATATATATATATATATATATATAATGATTTCAAATTTAAAATGATTGATTTGAAATCGTTTGAGCTGATTCACAGCAATAAAATGACTGATGTATTTGTTACTGAAGTTAGAAAGATTTTATTAAAACATATTCATGTTGTTTAATTTTATAATGAATTGCAAATATATTATGAATTTTCCATATATCATTTAACTAGAAGATCCTAGAGTCCTGCAGCTGGGCTGTTTGTCTTAGACCAGTGAGTAACCACTCTAGCATCATGCCCGTGAGACATAAACCTCACACATTTTCTCCAGAATATGTAAAAGTGTAGTTTTTGACATCTTCCTCGAGCTCTCACTCTAATGTTTTGTTCTGTGAGAGGTTCAGGCCACCTCTGCCACATGAATCATTATCTGTGAGCTGAAATGTGCAGCCGTTTGTCACAAAACCTCTCTAAAACACTTCTCAGCAGTGATGAAACAGCGTCCCTTCAGATGCACGCGGCCGGTCACCACAGCGGAGCGTCTTATTAACGCTCACAGACGCTGTTACTCTGAACGCCGCCGCACACAAACCCCAGAGATGTTTGGACAGATTTGTGCATTAGCGCTCCCGCAGGACCAGAGCTTCTCTCTGGTGCCTTACCAAACATAATGAGAGGAAAGATCAAACTGGTCTGGAATCAGCAGTCAAGGGCAACAGATGGCGGGTCTGCTGTGCGCTGTGTGCGCTGTCGCTATTCAGATCCCCTGCTAGCTGAAGAGTCTAGTCAGAGAATGATGAAAACCTCATGATAGAGACGCAAGACCCGGTCCTGCTATGGCGAGGTCGTTCCTGCTGCAAGCTTTTGTTGGTCTTGGCAGGAGAAGGTCACACCACACTTTTGTGGAAGTGGCGATGTGTCATTTAGCTAGGCAGTATACAGCTTATTTTGCAGCCTTTTCTGCTTTGAAGTGATCATATTAATGAGATTAGTGCATTTGAACACAACCACAATTTTTACAGTTTTAATAATAATTTTAAATAATAAATAATGTAAATAATAGATTTAAAAAAAAATTTTTTTTTGCAGCTTATTCCGCTTTGAAGTCATGAAGTGATCATATTTATGAGACGAGTGCAGCTGAACGCCACTACAATTTTAAATTTAATTTAATTTTTTTGATAGTAATTTAAAATAATAAATCATATAAATAATAGTTAAATGTTTTATGTATGAATTTAATCAAATTAAATGAATATGTTTAAATTAATATGAGACATAGTTTATATTCATTATATTTAAAATAATATTTTTATGTTTTAGGCTACATGCTCAAGGCATTTTAATTCCTTCACATACATTTTGCAGTATTAACATTAACAATTACTTAATTGCATTTCTTAATTGTGTGACTCGCAGTTTACACCACCACAATTTTAAATTGATATTGAATTAAATTAAATCCTTTAATCATATCTTAAAACAATATAAATATTAATTTCAATAATTTAAAAAAAAAACATTTTATTTTTTAGTAATTTAATTTGAAAGAAATTAATAAATGTTATATATTTTAAAGTATAATAACATAATTAAATATTAGATAGTTATACTGTTACATTTAAAAATTATATTTTTATATTTTAGGCTATTGTCACGATCAGGTTCAGAGGAAGATGATGAAAAGGTTCAAACAGTTGTCCACAGTCAAAAGGTTCAATAAAACAAACGCGGGTAATCCAAATACGAGAATGTAGTGATGTTACGCTCAACACGGAAGCTCCGAAGCTTGTATCAACTGTATATACCTGTATAACTTTCTCTCTTCTGTGCTACAAAAACAAAAAGAAGGTAAAAAAGGGTTTGGAACGACAAGTTGTTTCACCATCATTTTTGATCTTCTGTCTACGGTCTTGTCAGATTCTGTAGATGTTAGCACATGGTGCGTTCAACACTAAAGTACATGCTAGTTTGAATGCATTGTAAGCCGCTTTGGGTATGAAAAAAGTATGCCAAATGATACCGTAAATATTGTCTAGTGTCTCAGACCTGGAAATTGGCAAAACAAAAAAAACTGCACTATGAAATTGCATGAAGCCAAGCAATCAGACTGAGGTTTTTGAGAAATCTCTTGCTATTTTTGTGTGTGCGATCTGTGCGATGTCTGAGCCTCAGACTGCTTTGAGTTTTTGCCAGTCGTTTCTATTTATAGGCCCCTGTGAAACATTGTCCCATGCAACTAACACTGATGAATCCCTGACAATGTGTCACAATATTTGAGCCAATGAAAGAGCAGATTTGACTGTTCGACGGCTCCATCATAGCAGAGGGTCTTCATTCTGTCAGACAGGGCTGGGTGCTGAACTCTAATGTCACTTCACTTTGTCTGTTATTTTTTGACACACTCCCAAGTGTCAGTTCTTTTTCAGAAAAAGCCAGCAAACATGACCAACCGAAGTGTTATTTTCTGGATTTAATCATCTGTTTTACAGATGATTAAATCTGTAAAACAGATTTCACTGTATCACTTCATTTCCAGCGATATCGTCGCCTTGATTGCACAGATACTATGATACTATGAACTGAGCTGAATGAAGACATCACTGAATTCAATGATGAACTGTCTTTAACTGGAAAATTAGTGTTTACTATTGTCATTTTGCATTATTGACACACTATTTTCCTAATTAATGCTGTTCAGTTGCTTTGACACAATCTGTATTGTTAAAAGCGCTATATAAATAAAGGTGACTTGACTTGACTTTTTTCCAGACGGCACAGTGATGTCACTGAGTGGACTGTGTTGGGAAGAAATATTAAAGCTGACAACGAGTCCCTTTCTGTTATACACAAGTTCATGAAACTCATGCTAGGAAGCTCTATCTAGATCTATCTATCTGTCCATCTATCCATCCATCCATCCATCCATCCTTCTGTCTATACATCTATCCATCCATCCATCCACCATTCTGTTGTTCTATCTTTCATACTATTTATTTTTCTGTCCATCCACACATCCATTGTTATATCATTATGTTTATCATTCTATCTAGCTATCTATCTATCTATCTATCTATCCATCGTTCTATCATGATATCTATCATTCTACAGTATCTATTGTTCTATCCATAATTCCATCCATCATTCTATCCATCTATCCATCCATCCATTCTTCTGTCTATAGATCTATTCATCCATCCACCATTCTGTTGTTCTATCTTTCATACTATTTATTGTTCTGTCCATCCATCCATCCATTGTTATATCATTCTGTTTATCATTCTGTCTATCTATTCATCCATCTATCTATCTATCTATCCATCCATCTATCCATCCATCCATCCATCATTCTATCATGATATCTATCATTCTACAGTATCTATTGTTCTATCCATTCTTCCATCCATCATTCTATCCATCCATCCATCCTTCTCTCTATGCATCTATCCATCCATCCATCCTTCTGTCTATACATCTATCCATCCATCCATCTGTCTATACATCTATCCATCCATCCTTCTGTCTATGCATCTATCCATCCATCATTCTATCCATCCACCATTCTGTTGCTCTATCTTTCATACTATTTATTGTTCTGTCCATCCATCCATCCATTGTTATATCATTCTGTCTATCTGTCTGTCTATCTATTCATCCATCTATCTATCTATCCATCCATCTATCCATCCATCCATCCATCATTCTATCATGATATCTATCATTCTACAGTATCTATTGTTCTATCCATAATTCCATCCATCATTCTATCCATTCTTCCATCCATCATTCTATCTATCCATCCTTCTGTCTATCCATCTATCCATCCATCCATCCTTCTGTCTATACATCTATCCATCCATCCACCATTCTGTTGTTCTATCTTTCATACTATTTATTATTCTGTCCATCCATCCATCCATTGTTATATCATTCTGTTTATCATTCATCCATCCATCTAGAGTTTAACATTACTGGCTTATCGTGACATTTAGATCAGGTTTTTTTTTCTACTGTTGTATGTGTTCATGTCTGGGTGATATCATTAAAGCTTTCAACAGTATTCATTTGTTCTGCACAGGTATTTCTCATCATAAAATGCAAAACTGAAGCATCTGAAGCATTTTCCATTTAAGCCTTTTATTTGGCATTAAGTGATATTTCATAAAGGCAGCTTCTCTAACCTCTACACTACATAGAAAAATCAAAGTCCTGATTACATGTTAGTCATCCAGTTCTAGTCTGATTTCTACAGCGGTCATTCCCAGTGTGCGAACTGACAGCTGATCTCCTCGCTCTGACTGCGATGTAGCGGCTGCCTGCTGTCATCGCTTGATTGATGCTTCAGCCTCTGGAGCATTTCAGTATGGCTGTCAGTCTGTCACGCTGCATTGAGCTAAATCACACCGTACCACGGACTTGTGCTTACATTACAGTGACAGTCTGTAAGGCAGCGGGCCTGAGGGAATGTATATTTTTTCCCCTACAATATGTACCCAGGGGTTGACCATCACAAATAATTACAACAACATGACACATAGATAGTAACAAAAAATAAAAAAACATAAAACGCCATTGGTGTTAATGTATCTCGTAAACAAACGCAACAACCCAAGTTTGAATATTAAAATGCACAATTAGATGATTTTATAGTATTTTTTCATTGTAAAACAAAATATGTTCTCTATTATGTTTTAACTTTAAATATTAGAATGGAGTTAAATAGACAAACAAAAATAATAGTATTTTATTAAAAATGGTTTTGCCTTTAAAATTAAAGTCTATAACCATATTCAGACTTGTTTTGCATGAGGTAATTCCAGCATTTACAGATACTAATTGGAAATACTTGTGCTTTTAAACCTGTTAATTAACATTTTGTACTTTGATTAAAAATAACTTCAAAACAGAGAGAGCAATAGATAGGAATATAGAATGATAAATATATACACTGTAAGAAAACAATGTAAAAAAAAAAAAAAAGGTTCTTCTGTAATTCTGTGGTGCTAATTATTATTGTACTACTTATTTTCAAGTAGCATCAACATTTTGGTAAATATTAAAGTCAGGTACATTTTAGAACTTTTATCGTTAATTATGAAACATTGGTTTAGTACAGATACGTTTTTGTTCTAATTTTGCATGTTTTTTTTAGATATTTTGCTTTTGCAAGGATGCGAACATTATAGAAGTTCCTGTAACATTCTGGAATAATCTAGAATATTCTAGTGCTTTCTGGGACATTCCAGAACATTTTGGGACTAGTCATAAAAGACTAAAATCATCCAATGTACACTTTTGAAATTTTGGGCGACTCACTTTTGGTGACCGTTTATGTTTTCATGAGCACTGTTAATGATACCCAAAAAGTAATGGGATTTTCATATTCAGCATGTCAAACTTCATAAAGAAACATTAAAAATAAAAGCAAAACTAAACAAAAAATTAGTTTCACAGTGTAGTGTTCTGGCAGAAAATTGCCAGTACCTTTTCCAAATTAAGTTCCATTAAACTCCTTTAACTCTACAATGCAATGTGTAATTCAAAAGACACGGTCGAGTACAATTTCAGGTAAAGCACATGAGAATAATCAAAACAGAAAATTCCTTCAGATGAACACGGTACATTGGGCCGTAGACTTTTTAGACTTTTTAAAGCATTGTATGTATAGTGCACCTCCTTAAAATTCCTCTGCTGTGGTGTGAGGGAGTCACCACTCGAACCCTGTCATCCAGGCCCTAAAAATAACTGTCCTCTGATCCAAGATCCCATGTGAATGAACACACCGGCAGTGTAAGCCATCTCACCTGTACAGATACAGGTCATCTTAAACACTCCACATGTGAGACCTGTATGCATCGCTTCCCAGTTTACTGGTGTCTTTACTACTATACTGTTTTACTAGAAGGACCATGTAAACTAATGGCATTTCCAGCAGCCTAAACAGTAGAGCACGGTGCTAGCAATATGGGTTTGATTCCTAGGGAATGCATGAACTGTATATCTTAAATGCAATACAGGTCGCTTTGGATAAAAGCATCTGCCAAATGCATAACTGTGAATTCAATTTCTGCGATGTGCAACAGTGCACAGTACGCATCTGTTTTTAGTATGCATGGATGACCTAAAATGTGCAACTAAAACTTGAAGTGTTGGAATCATCACAGCAGATTTTTTTTCACCAAGCCCCCTGGAGGTGTGTGGCGTCGCTGTAATGCTGATGATTTATTTGTGATTTTTGCTAACAGGAGATGGTAACCCTAAGGAGAGCAGTCCATTCATCAACAGCACCGACCCAGAGAAGAACCAGCAATATGACGGCAAGAACATGGCTCTGTTTGAGGTACACCTGAGCGCATGCACGTTAAATGATAAGCCTGCAACGGCGGCACATTTCAGCTCTCATTAGAGCTAGACAGTGAGGCACATGCATGCAAACTAAAGTGATTAAAGGAATAAAAGAGTCTGACAGTAATTAATAAGGATAATTAGCGTTTGAAGGGCAGGAAGTCCCCAGGACATTGAACTCTGCAGGTGGATGATAACAGCATGTAAGTCCAAAAGTGTAAAACACATGCTGTACTGCATCTAAAAATATTAAGAAATACCTTTATGTGGTCTCATAATTAAGTCAGAGATGACAAAACTTTTTAATAGAAAGGGCCAAAAATCAAACTTGACTGAAGGCTGTGGGCCAAAAGTAAATGTTAAAATGTATTTATTATTTTTTACACTTTAAATAATTAAAAACTTTTTTTAATTTGTAAATTATTTTTTTATTTTATTTAATTTCAATGCAAAAAATAAAACAAAAAAAATTAAACAAAGATATAAATTAGAAATGATTGATTGGGGGAGAGGATTGGAGGCATCTCTGATTTAAGTGAACTGCCAAAAATTTATTGAAATGTTGATCAGTTATAGGACCTAAATTATAAAGTTTTTATGCATTTATATGCATTTTAAACTAAAATCTTAATGCTGGGAGAAAATGGTAATGTTCATCTGAAGGTAGCTGCCAGAAAAGTCTAAAATGATATTTTGTTTTACGTTTACGTCTGTATTGTTTTTCCTAGTTGGCAATGAGAGGGCTTTGGACAAATGGAGACTTTGGCTTAAGACCTCAATAATCTCAAATGTGTCTCCTCTAGAGTTTCAGAAGATATCTAAACAGTTGCAATTAAAACCACAACAAAACCAAATTACCAAATAAAAGATCTCTATGTGGCCTCAAACATTTCTTCTGTTTTATCTGTATACATTAAATGCATTAATGTAACTGCAAATTCAAAACATTTTCAATGGTCAATGAATGCTAGCATATTAATTGCTCTTTCTCTGCAGTATGCAAAAGTGCACAGTGTACATATGTTTTTAGTATGCATGGTTGAACTACCACATTTGATAAAATGTGCATTAAACACGTTATACTAAAATGCGAATTGCTGCTATCATTATGGCAGTTTTCTCTTCAAATTCAACATTTCTTATCAAATTCTCACTAGATCAAATGATCTGAACTGATATATGCAGCCATTTTATAGCTCTTTACTCCTATTGTGACTTAATTGTTTCTGGGGTTTTTTCTTCAATTTCTGATGATATACGAATATTAGGACATATTAAACTAAACATGAAAACAAAACACAACTGAGGGTCTCATGAGCTATTAAAGAGCAAATTCTGAGCAAAAATTGTCCTCTGAGCTAGTCGTTTGTAATCTGTACATGTAAACATGACATTTTAGATGTTCTTCACAAGCTACTTGAATTATTTAATGCTTACAATATTTGTTCTGTATGTGTGTGTGTTTACTCTACAGGAGGAGATGGACACAATTCCCATGGTATCGTCTCTTCTCAGCAGTCTTGCCAACTACTCAAACCTGCCCCAGGGCAGCAAAGAACACGAGGAGGCGGAAAACAACGAGGGCTCGCGCAAGAAACCTGTCCAGGTAGACATACACGCTTACGGCACGCTCTCAGAGCAGCAGATATCACACAATTTCGTATAGCTCTCGATTGCTACAGGTGTACATTAATTGGCTGCTGCCAGACAGAGCGTATAAACATAGCGAGATCTCGGATGTGACTCCAACCAGTGTGTAAATGACAGCTCTCAGCTCTGTCTTGCACTTTTGACCTCTGACCTGATCTCCCTTGGTCCCTTGCCATCCCAGAGAGAGCGTGCTCATTAGAGAGTCGCCTCGATCAGGCTCATAACCTCCCTCATGGCGCTGGCCTTTCTCAGTCTGTTTCTAAGTCACTTGTGTACAAATTTGTTTCCAACTTTGTGTGTGATATTAAAGGACTGTTAAAAAAAATATGCATAAAAAACTTCTGCATATGAGCAACTTCTGGGAGTCTTGGTGCACTAGTTGTGCAACACAACTTGTGTTGAGGTGTCATGGTTGATAATGGGTTGATAAAATGAGTGCTTTCAATTACTTTTATTTTATTTATTTATTTTTACTTTAATTTCATAAATAGTCTTTCAGTTGCCTTGAAATAGTATGAATTTAAAGGCATCATTTTTGTAGCAAATTACACAAAAAAAATGAAGCATATTTTATATACTATTATAATAGTCAACCGATATATCTGCCGTTATTTTGCATTTTTTAATTATGTCATTGGCGGATATTATGATGGTGTGAGGGACTTTTATTTTGACGGTGTTGAGAGTGCCTGAGCGCATTAAGTTATTTATTATTTTTCTTTTTCTGCATAATAATAAATTATTAGCTAAAACTGTCAAACAAAACATGCAAACATTATGTAAACGGATTATAGTGTTTGCATTTCTATTATTAGTGATAGAAAGGAAAACCACTTTCATAAATACGTTTCATAAATAAGTATTTCATAAATACGTTTTTATATCATTTAAACAAGTGTTTGCGAAAAATACTATAATAGGATTAGAGACAAAAAGAAGTTGCCATCTACATAAATCTGTTTATTTTACAGATTTTTTTCAAATTCAAATTTTGTTTTATTATGAATTTATTTTCAGATTATGTACGCAGTTATTATACATGAATTTTTACTTTTAATTAAATAGTGTGGTGTGTGTGTGTGTGTGTGTGTGTGTGTGTGTGTGTGTGTATATATATATATATATATATATATATATACA
>NW_015633542.1:1088495-1102401 GCF_001515625.1 Sinocyclocheilus rhinocerous
AATTAAATTATTAATTAAAATTATATATATATATATATATATATCGGCCATTGGCCAACCTGCTTTATAAGATATCGGCATAATTATATTAATTATTGTACTTACTAATATTTTGAATTAGATTTTATTTGAAAATGTTTTGGTTTAAGTTTTAGAAATTTTTGGTTTTTATTAGTTTTTAGTTTTTATATATTTTATATTTATCTTTTTTTTTTTCAGTTTTCATTTTAGCAATTTAAGCACTTCAAGTTATTTTATTTTAGGCAACATTTCTGGTTTTTTTTAAGTTTTTTCGTCTTATGTTTTGTATGATCTCAGCCTTATTTCAATTGCCAAAAATTATTTTGAATAGTTTCAGTTTTAGCTTACAACTCTGATTCAGTAATTCTTTTTACAGAGAGCCTACTGAGCATGTGCAAGACATTTAACATGCGTTTAACTATCTCCTATTATAATTCCCCTCTGGTCTTCCCTACTCAAACAGACAAAATGACCAAAACCCTAGTAAAGGTGAAACCCTGTCATACATCATCCCTCAGCTGTACGGGGAGAGCGAGTGGGAGAGAAATGAGAGTAAAATAGAGAGCCAAGATGGAATTGGATTTGTGCTCTCGACGCAATCGAGGAGAGCGATAATCTTCCTCTTGTCAACTTCGACTTAATTAGCTCATCTTGCAAAGCATCTGCTCTCCAATCAGCCTCTATTTTGAGAGGGTCAATCCGCTCATTTCCAGCAGCAAATGTTCTCACGTATCCACACTCACGCTCTCATCACCAATCACATCGCCAGGATTCAGCCGAGCTCAACACATGACTAGTACTCTGTCTCTCATTCTGAAGATGTCTTTACATTGCAAAAATGGCACAAAAGCCACATATGAAGAGGCATCTACTACACTACCGTTCAAATGTTTGGGGTCAAATTTTTCTTTTATTGAACAAAGATGCATTAAGTTGTTCAAAAGGGACCATAAAGACATTTACAATGTTACAAAAGATTTATTTCAAATAAATACTGTTGTTGTATTTTTTTACTTTCTATTCATCAAAGAATCCTGAAAAAAATGTATCACGGTTTTTTACAAAAATTTGAAGCACAACTGTCTTTAACAGTTAATGTTTCTTGAGCAGCAAATCAGAATGATTTCTGAAGGATCATGTGACACTGAAGCCTGGAGTAATGATGCTGAAAATTCAGCTTTGATCACAGGAATAAATTACATTTTAACATATCTTCAAATAGAAAACTGTTATTTTAAATTGTAAAAATATTTCACAATATTACTGATTTTACTATATTTTGAATCCAATAAATACAGCCTTGGAGAGCGGAAGAGACTTCTTTCAAAAACATAAAGAAATATCTTACAGACCTCAAACTTTTGAACAGTAGTGTGTACTAGAGATGTGTACTTTGCTCATTTTGACTATTTGCGTACTGAACACGTAAATGAGACAAGAATATCTGACTTGCGTTTTTTTTCTTGGCAAACAGTAAAATAGGCAAAAAGAATCTTTGCATTAGCAATTCTTTTAAAGTAGTAAATAAAAACAAAGATTATTGAATTCAAGGTTACTTGCCGTTTCTTTGTAATTTTTTTAGGGATGCATGATATATCGGCCGCCATATCGGTATCAGCCGATAAATGTTCATTTTTTCTGTTACCGGTATCGGCCCGATAAGAAAATTTGGCCGATATATTAAAGCCGATAAATAATGCATTATTTCCTTCAGAGACAATTCAGATGCGCGCTGTTCACCATGATGGTTTTGAAATACTTGAAATATGATTGGAATCACTTCGAAAGGGACAATACACTTATGTGCAACATGTGCAGGGCAAGTCTGTCATAAAGGCTACATAAAATTATTATGTGAACATTACTGTAAATAATGTTGTGGAATCTTTGTGCGCCCATCCACAACGGAGCTACACCTCCATGACAGTTAACAGAGGCTATTCCGTTTTATTGATCCATGGCGCATGCATTTTGATTCTTTACACGTGTAATGATGTCCAGTGACTTATTTGCATTATGTATGCATTATTGTATTTATTTGTAAGACTTTTTTATGACGATATTTGGTAATGGGAGAGAGTAAAATTATTTTCAAAACGTACACTGTTCAAACTAGGCTGCTTATGTTGAAGTGTTTGGGATGTGGCTTTTAATGATGAGACCTTTTTTGTAATCAGGCTCTCTTGTAATTTATCGGCCAACATATCGGTTATCGGCTTTCAAATATAAAGAATTATCGGTTATCAGTATCGGGCAAAATTTTCATATCGGTGCATCCCTACATTTTTTGTGACATTTACTAGCAATTTTTAAGTGAAAATTGTTTCAAAGTAAATCCTACACCATTTCTTTTAGTCTTTGTAAAAATCTAGTAATGTTTGCAGTTCAGTTGTGGTGTAGAAATGTTGTATTGCTGCAACTGCTTGTGTTGATTGGTCTTACCGCATTGATATAGGTTGATTACATGCATGAAATGTTATTGTTCTCCTGAAGGATGATGTAAGATGAGCTATGAAGTAGTTTTTGCCTCATAACGAGAGGTTATCAGATGTTCCGGGCGGTGACATGTGGTCGTTACAGTTGCCATATGCTCTCTGTGGACCACTAGCCAACGCTCGCTACATGAACACACACACACACACACAGAGTCACAGGAAAAATGCTAATTCATGTCAAGCTCTGAGGGACGGGGGCGCAGAGCAGTTATTTGTGCAATTTCTGAATATGCTGGCGTACACACAGTAATCCGTGTTGGGCTGACAGTGATAGTCGCTGCCCTTTTCCTTCCCCTGCCATTGCTGTGGTTTTTAATAATTCACCCCGTCTGAACTAAGTCACATTAACACCGTCAGCTCCTGTTTGGGCAGCCAAGCGAGAGGAGACTATTACAAGCTCCTTGCTTTTCTCCTCTGCTCTTCTGCCTCTCTGCCATCAGTTATCATTTCGTTTGTCAATCCTGATGGCATGCAAAATGCACTTATGTTCATAAACGGTATGAACATATTCATGTCAGAGTCATGTTTTGAGAAAATGATATTTTGCTTAAAATCAAGCCTGTTTTTAGGACCATTATGGGTTTTTTGTATTGCAACATTATTTTAATGACAATTAAACACATTTTCCCCCATAGCAAAAGAATCTCATTACTGTAGTGAGAAACTGTCAACATGTTTATAGCAGCTCTCTGAATAATAACATCTGCTTTAATGACACAGACATTTGAAGAAAACTCAATCACACCCTTGAGTACTGATGTTTGTTCCTGCCAGAGGAATGCAAGAACACAGTAAGAAAGAAATTCATATTTTTATTCAGCAAGGATACATTAAATTGATCGAAAGTGACAGTAAAGACATTTATAATGTTTCAAAAGATTCTAAATGCTGCTCTGTTGAATTTTCTAGTCATCAAAGAATCCTGAAAATAAAATGTATCACAATTTCCACAGAAATCTGAAGCAGCACAACTGTTTTCAACATTGATAATAATCAGAAATCAGCAAATCAGCATATCATAATGATTTCTGAAGGATCATGTGACACTGAAGACTGGAATAATGATGCTGAAAATTCAGCTTTGCTCACGGGAATAAATTACATTTTACAATATATTACAGTAGAGAACAGTTCTTTTAAATGGTAATATTTCACGGTATTACTGTTTTTACTGTATTTTTGATCAAATAAATGCAGCCTTGGTGAGAAGAAGAGAAATTTAAAAACACCAAACTTTTGAACCATAGTGTATGTACACTGTTTTAAATGCTTATTTTTGGCCTTACTGTGATCCAGTAAGTGTAAATTAATACATGCAATATCTTAAATATGGATAATTAAGAGTTAGAGAGATTAAAAGTTTGGAGATTAAAAACCTAAAACTCAAGAATAATTTGAAACCTATTCGTTTTAAAGTAAAATTGTTGAAAAAGAAAAAGAAAAAAGTTTGAGGGACACATTTCAACAGCAAGTTTTAAATCTCATGCTATTTCAAACCTGTATGACTTTCATTTCATTAATATTTTGATACATCTCAGTGTCCAAAGTCAATCTATTTTATTTTTTATTTTTTTCATAAAACATAAAGAAACCGAACAGTGAACTATTTTGAACTATTTGCAAATAATATTTTAAAATATGCACACATGCACTTTTATTTGCATGCTTAATATGTTGAAAACAAACCTTTTCTTGCCTCATCACATTTAGTTAGGAATTACATGAATTGTGTAAATGATACCATATTTTAATTTCAAAATGGCCATATTTGATAAAGTTTTTATTTTTTTATTACTGTTTAACATTTCTATCATAAAACAGTTGTCAAATATTACCGTATTGGCCCGAATATAAGACGACCCTGATTATAAGACGACCCCCCTTTTTCCAGATGTACCTTTTGGAAAAAGGCTTTTTAAAAACCAAATCTTGTTTTTTCTCAGTAAAACACATTTTGTCTTCAATTATTTTCATATTGCATATTTTTCCTATTTTAATTTTTGTTTTGAAAGTATGGTAAAAACTGGTAAAATGTACCAACAATCACATTTTAAAAATATACACTTTTTGATATACCATAAAAAAAAATAAAAAAAACTGGTAGCCCATCTGAATTAGGACATTTAGGCTATCCATCTAATAGTAGCCTACCAACATCTTATTAACAGTAGAAGTTAAATCTTACTGTAGTCTTGAAATCTGGGTACTGTCTTATGTTTTAAAATCACAAAGGGAGTTTGGTCCCATCAGGGTAACGTGACAGTCACGACTCGTGCAGCTGTAAGGTTTTCTTTTTCTTTTGTTTTTACTCGCGATCTTTACAACACGCATTACATTACGTATTTCATGGCACACTCGTTTTATGCGTATTTGGCGCCACCTATTGTTGTGGGTGTATTATTGACATGTCAAAGTCTAGACCCTGAATATAAGACGACCGCGTTTTTTCAGATGTATTTCCAAGAAAAAAACATCGTCTTATATTCGGGTCAATACGGTAAATGTAAAACAGTAAACCCCGCCTACTTTGATTTGATTGGTCATCTCAGTCATTTTGACATTGACGAGCGCTGTCAGACCACTGAGGCAGGCCAGCCTAAAAATGTGACTTTTAAATCTTTTTATCATCCTAACAACAAAGAACTTTTCAAATTTTGGGGGGACAATTTAACCACTAATTACTCGGGGGGACTCATCCCCCTCAATGTCTATTGTGGTTACAGCCCTGCTTCAGAAAATCTACTTTTGGGTGTCACAGAAAAAAAGCAAGTGATGACGGTTTGCAATGGCATGAGAGTGAGTAAATGATGCCAGGACTTTCATTTTTGGGTGGACTGTCTCTTTAAATTCAGACACTTTTCAGGCTTTCAAAATATCAGTTGTTGAAAACTGCTCTGTCATTCCTAAAGAGCAATCCATTATCTACCGGTTTCACATGTTGTCGCTGCAGCTGGGCAGGTGGTGCTGTCCGCTGCGCTTTTATAGTTGGAGCAGCTGTCAATATCCGCAGTGGGAGCGAGACACCTGAGGCTCGCAGTCAGGGTCCTCCGACAGCCGTCCCAGGTGGCCGCTGGGCATCTGCACTCCACTGCTTTTACCTGAGATTCTCGCTGGAAGCTGGAACCATAAACACACACACACACACGGGACGAATGAGGTTTGATGACGCACCTGCTCCAGCTCGAGTCTGATGGAGTCTGTTGGCTGCTGAGGAGTGACCGCTGCCAAACGCTGTTGATTCAGACATTTCACACTCGCTCGACACGCCACCGCAGCCTCCATAATGAGAACTCTTTTCAGCCCACATGGTGTCAACATGACACTTTTGATTAAATGACACACCCTGAGCCTGCCAGATACAGAAATATCTCATGCAAATAAAGTACCATTGTAATACATCATGGTGTTCTTTGAAGTAACTTGGAGTAACATGGAAATGCTGATTATGTAAATAGCATATATGAATATGGTAATCCTACCATGATACACAAAACTTGCTGCCATAATGCTAGGGTGTTGCCAGGGTGTTGCTATGTGGTTGCTAAGGTATTCAGGGTGTTTGCTAGCACTGTTGATGCTGTTAACTGAAATTAAAACAGTTCAAAATAATTTTTGTTAATTGAAATAAAGCTGAAATAAAATATAAGTATTATATGAAAAACTAAAACTTAAAATAGAGTGTTGCTATGCAGGTACTCAGGGTGTTTGAAAGCAGCGTTGTTGTTGTTAACTAAACAATTAAAATATTTTGTGTTAAAAACTAAATATAGGGTGTTGCCAGGGTGTTGCTATGCGGTTGCTAGGGTATTTAGGGTGTTTGCTGGCAGTGTTGTTGTTGTTAACTAAAACTAAAACAATTAAAAATCAGTTTTGTTCATTAAAATAAAGCTGAAATGAAAGAAAATGTAAATATTAGATGAAAAACAGAAATTAGAAATGTTGCCTTGGCAAACTGGAAAACTGAAATAAAAATTAAATTAAAGCTAGTACACAGAAATTTTTTTTTTTTAAATCCATATAAACAAATAAACTGACAAAACATAACAAACTTAACCTAAAATTAAAATGAAAACTGAATTTATACAAATAAAAACTGCTGCAACAACATATAAATAATACTAAAATAACATTGTTCTGCTGTCATCACTAAGTGGTTGTTTATTAGAAAAAGTCAGAAAACCCTAAAAGATGTTGTGATTGGATGCCAGGGTATTGCTATGTGGTTGCTATGGCATTCTGATTGGTTGTTAGTGCGTTTCAGTTGCCATGTTGTCCTGCTGAGGCCGGTTGCATAAACTGCTTTGACTAGTCTTAAAAAGTTAGTCATGTAATGTAATTTTTTTTCTACTAAACTGGTCATAACTTTTTTAAATGAGTTCCAAAAAGGTTGACTGCTGTAATTTGAATTGAAAAGTAAGACTGGTTACTTCTTGGCTAACTGCTAGACAGTCTTAACATAGTGACTATGTTTATGCAACTGGCCCCTGGCTGGTTGCCCGATAGTTTCTTATAAGTCAAAAGAGTCTCAAAATTCATGTCTCGTGTTCCTCCATCAGTATACTGTACGTTTGTGGATGTTTTTTTCTAATCACTTGTTTTAGCAACCAACACTAGTAAGACAAAGACAGTAATATTTTGTTCTCTTTGGTGGATAAATGACTGTATTGTGCGGGTCTACCTCTTGGCTAACTGCTAGACACAGTCTTAACATAGTGACTATGTTTATGCAACTGGCCCCTGGCTGGTTGCCCGATAGTTTCTTATAAGTCAAAAGAGTCTCAAAATTCATGTCTCGTGTTCCTCCATCAGTATACTGTACGTTTGTGGATGTTTTTTTCTAATCACTTGTTTTAGCAACCAACACTAGTAAGACAAAGACAGTAATATTTTGTTCTCTTTGGTGGATAAATGACTGTATTGTGCGGGTCTAAACTTCCAGAAGTTGACACAGGATTGTGTTGGTAATCTTTAGGAGGTGAAGAGTGCTTCATTATATTCTCATCGTTCTCAGAGGTTTAAAGGCTTGTCTGTTCAGACTGCAGTGGGTACGGCAGGTTGTCTTCAGGTTCATGGCACGTCCCTGTTGGAGTTCTGATGGGTAAATGTGCTCCTGCAGTTCAACTACTGAACACAACCTCAAACTTTTAATGAGAAAAAACTTTCCTTTACTGACTTCTATTAGGGCCAGTGTTCATGTTGAGGCCTATTACCAGCAGCGAATTTACTTGCACACGTGAAATTCATCTGACAAAATAAGGGATTTCTTTTTGTCCTACAGGTTAATAAGGTTGGCAAAGAAGAAAAGCCAACAGAAATCTTCTGAAATGCAATTGTTGACAAAAAATTTAAGTTAATCAAATATTTAATGAAAACAAAAGTTTTTTCTGCGTAAAAGAATGCAAAAACATTTTGTAAAATATTGTTATGTTATGTTATATGTTGTGTTATGTTATGTTATGTTATGTTATGTTATGTTATGTTATGTTATGTTATGTTATGTTATGTTATGTTATGTTATGTTATGTTATGTTATGTTATGTTATGTTATGTTATGTTATGTTATGTTATGTTATGTTATGTTATGTTATGTTATGTTATGTTATGTTATGGGGCCCGATACCAATACCAGTATAGGTATCGGTGCATCCCTAATGCTATGCTATGCTATGCTATGTTATGTTATGTTATTCATTATTTTAAAAAAGCAAAAATGTCAAAAACAAACAACAAAATTACTAAAATTTTACATTCAAATACAATAAAATATACAATACAAAACTATACAAATAGAATAATGCATATTATTCATAAAAAACTGTATAGCATAATTATACTAAAATAACACTGCAGGTGAATGGACTTTTGATCAAATAAATATTATGTTAAATATTATTAAATATTTCATATATAATATATTTTATTATTATTAATGTTGTTGTTTCTTATTATTTTCTGTATATGTTTTTATATTACTAAATAATTCATTATTATATTATGTCATATGATAATGTAATTTTCAGTACTGCTGTGATTGTTTTACCAGCTGCTCTGCTGATAATAATATACAGTAATTTCTCAAGATGTTTAAGAGCGTCTGGAACACTGTTCTGTGTCTGTAACTTGTTTCGTTAATTATATGTCTGATATTAAACCTCGACCCCAATCTCCAGCTCAGCCAGTGTTTCTGTGGCGACAGCATGTTTTTATTCCTAATTGCTGATTGGACTAGTCTCACTCACTCCTCGCCTCATGAGCTGCAAACTCTCAGAATTAGAGTGATGCAATGAAAGTGGATGAGAGTGGAGGTTTTGTTAGTCAGAAGTATCTTTTTGTTGTGCTTTGCTGTTATTCATGGATGCTGAGGCAGGGAATGGAGTGGAACAGGTTTTCAGAAAGCACAGCTGTACTGGTATTTGAGAAGTGAAGCGTAATCTTTGCTTGACACACATTTCGTGAATGACACCAATATATGAGCAGCCTTGACCATTCTGCACATCATTTTGTTTCATTTCAGTTGTCATTTAGCACAAGAAAGCACTCTAATATATGTAATATGAAATAATAAAGAGTCGTTTGCAATGCAAAACTCGCCACCATGATGCTAGGATGCAATGGGTGATTTGCCAGAGCACTGATATGTGGTTGCTAAGGTATTCTGAATGGTTGCTAGGTGGCAGGTTGCTAAGATCCAAGTACCTAACCTGAAATCTATGATATTGTGCCTTTTTTTTTTGTTGTTGTTGCCTGTTTTATATTCCGTTTTCAATATCTTCCGTAAGCAATAGTAATAGTGATGCTAACCTTAACAAACACCAAATCCAATAGTACAGCAATATTTTATAATAATAATATTAACATTTAACATACTGTTACATGCTACATAATGAATGTTTTAATAAAGATGAATTTAAGAAAAATATTAGCGTACTGTAACATACTACATAATAATTGTTTTAATAAATATGAACATAATAAATATTTAATAAATATATACATATTGTTACTTACTGCATAATGAATATTTTAATAAAATTTGAATGCAATAATAAATATTTACTAAATATTAACATACTGTTACTACATAGCTACTACATAATTAATGTTTTAATAAATATGAACATAATAAATATTTTACAAATATTAATGTGTTGTTAAAATTTACATAATAAATGTTTTAATACATTTTAATATAATTAATATTTAATAAATATTAACATACCGTTACATACTGTGTAATAGATGTTTTAATAAATATTAACATAATTATAACTATTAATAAATATTAATAATAACAAATATTAACATACTGTTACATACGTTTTATACACTATATACACTGTATAGGCCTATATCTAATATATATATATATATATATATATATACACTATATATATATAGTGTAAATTATAGGTCCTGCATTATGTGCTGATGCAGAATATTCCTGGATATCACTTGGAATTGCATCCGAGAGTTTTTGACAGCAAGAGGAAAACATGTCGTAACCTTAGAAAGAGGCTCAGTGATGGTGCTGCATATGGACGTGAGGACTCGGTAAAGCCGAGTTTATTAAACTCAAGTAGAGAGGCTGTCTCTTCTCTAACAGTAGAGTCTGGAGCACATTAAAGTCATCCCGTTTGCCCATGTTAGTACGAACTTTAGGGATGCTTAAAAGATAATAGTCTTGTGAGCGAAGACCATAATTCTTTACACCTTTTTGTAAAATATTAATTGTAAATTGTATACTTTGTATGGTTGTGTGTGTGTGTTTGTGTGTGTGTGTGTGTGTGTGACAAATAACATTTGAATTTGATTTAAACTCATTTGAGTTCTGGTTCTGGCAGTGTGGCTCTGGCTCTTGGTGTCCAGTTTTATGCAAATTCTGTCATGGAATGAATAAATATGAAGAAATAATTATTTCACTGTCATCAAGTCAAAAGCTGGAAAAACGATTGCGAGAAAGAAGGACATTATTGAGATGCGAGTTCAGGCAAACATTGCCGGGCACAGACAGTAAATCTGATTAATATTCATCAGACATCAGGCAAGAGGTGCCACACATTAGCATGGAGAGAAGAACGTCAAAATGACAAAGAAGATCTGCTTTCCTCCGCCTGGATTCACTGTGGCGTTCAGGACGAGTGCTGCTCGTGGGTTTGGAGGGGCTGGACCTCATGTGGAGGGAACGAGAAACTCCTTTAAGAAGAACACTACTGGTCAGCGTTATTAGCATTAACTAAAACTAAATCCATAAAAAATAAATACATTTTCATGACTTAAACATTAACTGAAATATAATAAAACATAAAATAATACATAAAATCCAAGGCAACATTTGTCATTTAGTTTAAGCTGAAGTACTAAAATAACTAAAACTAAAAAGTAAAACTTAATAAAAACTTTGTAAACATCTTTTAAAAAACAAAAACTAAAAAAATGTCTATCTATCTATAAATAGATAGATAGATAGATAGATAGATATTTCATTTTCATTTAGTTTAAGATGAAGTACTAAAAATAACTAAAACAAAATAAACAAACTAAAAACTAATACTTAAAGGGGTCATATGATGCTGCTAAAGAGAACATTATTTTGTGTATTTCAGAATCAGAATCAGAATGAGCTTTATTGCCAGGTATGTTTACACATACGAGGAATTTGTTTTCGTGACAAGAGTGAGCGGAGGCGGGTGGGCTTGAGAACAGCTCGGCCGGCGGATTCGACAAAGGAGCGGCCGGCGGGCTTGCGGCAACCACATGTGACGACCCCGGGCTGGACTCCGCTTCGTCCACGGTGAAAGCCGATCCGGCGATCCACAGCACTAAGTTGATGTATTTCCTCAGCGACCAGCACGGATCAGCTCCAGGCATGACGAAGCGGATATCGTCCTCTTTTGGAAGGCCAAACAAAGTAGTTTCGCTTTCACAACGAAACACACAGCGTCTTCACGACATGGCGGCGGCGGCAACAATACTACAGCGAGAATAAAAGTTACGCCTTCTTTCTTTGCGTGAACATTTGGGCGGCGTTATGCAAATCTTCCCACATAGTGACCTAGATATGTGGGGGCGTGTTAGAGGAGCCGTTTTAGGTAGGTGTGGCTGACTTTTAACTTTTATAAAGAATATCTCTTTGGATTTGAGACTTTAGTCTTTGCAACTTTACAGATCTTCTTTATGCACCAAGAGCTTGTAACACTCCAAAGAGAAAGGAAAAATTTTAATCGCATCATATGACCCCTTTAATAAAAACTTTGTAGACATAAAAAGAAAAGAAAAACACAACTAAATTACTACAACTTTAAATTTAAAATGAAAACAAAAAATAAAATCTAAAAAAACTTTGCTGCTTGAAGATGCTAACTAATGCAAATTTATTAAAATGGAAAATAAAATGTCTTTTTTTATGTTTTCTCAAAGTTCAGTAGAAAGGAATAGTTTAGAGAGATAGTTTAGAAGTTGCCAACTTTGGAAAGTCCAAATCTTTGCCTGTGGTACTTCATACAAAATTGAGGTTTGCATTTAAAATTGTTTTTAAAGCCAAAAACATATTAATGCTTTTGATTCGCTTCGATTTGTAGTTTGTTCAAGTATCTGTGGATATTGATTTGGTGGATATCAATTGGAGTTTGTCTGAGAACAGTAACCAAATGAATCATAACTAGATGACTGTAGAACACATCAATGTTTTCTGTTTGCCTCATCTATACAATAAACTGTTTGTATTTGGTGTAGATGCACCTTAAAATATTTAGTAACACTTTATATAAAGCCATATAACGTTTTGTAAAGATATTCATAATGCTTCATAATCAGTTTTATACCTGTAACCACTTTTAAGATCCATTATTATATCTTTAAAAGATATAATGCATCAGAACTCAATATATGCATTATGCATTATATTCTTTAAAGATATAACCTTATACAAGTATTGAAATGTATTATAAGGTTACTATTATGTATGAATTATTATTATTATTATATTTTTCAGTAATTTTTACATTTTTATTATTATTATTTAATTATTCATTAGATTATTTTATAATTAAAATTATTTTGAAAAGGTTAATAATTTGAAAATTATTTTAATTTTATTTTGTGTCATATATACATATTTCATAAAAAGCGTAATTTTTAAATGTGTGAGATTCACTTAATTTGGGACCTGTTTTGACGTGATGCATAAAGCCACATTATATTAGATTACATTAATACTGAAATTAATCCTTGCTTCAGAAATCTAATTATCCCACACAGAATTGCGCATTTGCATGGCTGTTATTGAATTTAATGGCATGCATTATTCAGGCCTTCTTATTTATTTCAGGTTAATTAAATTAAAAGTCTTGTTTCCCAGTTTGTCATCTGCTGTTGCTTCGAGCGTACGGATGACTTGTTCTGGTGTGTGTGTGTGTGTGTGTGTGTGTTTGTGTGTGTGTGTGTGTGTGTGTGTGAGAGAGAGAGAGAGAGAGAGAGAGAGTGTGTGTGTGTGTGTGTGTGTGTGTGTTTCCCATCTGAAGGGCTCTATTCTCAGTCTGTTATGAAGGTTAAAAATATGCCGGAGGGAAGCATCTTTTCTCTCTGCGGTTCTCATTGTCTTTGCTCCTTTCAGCATGTCAGATTGTCTCCCAAATATAATAGTTAACAACAATTACTGTAATTAACTCTAATTTATAAAACATATAGTTCTGGCCGTAGATTCTGATTGGATGATTCATATTCAAAGCCACTGTAAGACATCAGATATAAACGCATGTGTGCTCAGTTGGATGTCCATATACCATGTACCATGGTATTTACATGGTACTTCAAAGATTAACATGTTCAAAAAGAAGTACAAGAAGCTAATCATCTATATTATTTGCTGCAATAATTGTGTGTGTGTGTGTGTGTGTGTGTGTGTGTGCGCGTTTTTGTGAAAAATGAGGACATAAATTTGTATAATGACAAAGGTATGACATAGGTATTACAAGGAGAAGGAGACTTTTCAGGACATTACCCCATGTCCCCACTTTTCAAAACGCTTATAAATCACACAGAATGGAGCGTATTGAAAATCTGAAATAGCACAAAGTTTCCTGTAAGGGGTAGGTTTAGGGGTAGGGTTGGTGAAGGGCAATAGAATATACGGTCTGTACAGTAGAAAAACCATTACGCCTATGGGATGTCCCCACTTTTCACAAAAACAAACCTGAGTGTGTGTGTGTGTGTGTGTGTGAGACGGACAGACAGTGAGAAGTGTCAGAGTGGAAGTGTACTCATGTATTTTAAAGGGAAGTGATTAGGTACAAGGCTTGGATCCACACGGACAGATGAGTGGCGAGAAGCTGATAAGAATGAATGTAAATATACACAAAAAGTGACAGATTAACCTTGGGCAAGGGCAAGGT
>NW_015633542.1:1102509-1130386 GCF_001515625.1 Sinocyclocheilus rhinocerous
TTGTATTTAAACAGTTTTTTTTTTTTTATCTTTTAGGTGCCATGAACCCCCAAATATGATCTTCCTAACATTTAAAAGGCAGCTATATATTTTCATGTGTAAAAGACTTAATACTGTAAAAAGTTAATATTATAAATATGTGTAAAATATTTAGTTTATATTACATTACATCATTTTTTTCTACTCACAATAGTATTGTACTGTTAGATGTGTTATTATTTATATTTATTATTACTATGTATTATTTAAATCAAAATGTATTTATTATTTTTTATCAATTTATCAATTTTAAATGCATTTATTTATTTAAATAAAATTTTATTTAATTATGTTTTAATCTTTGAATCAATATGTGGTTTTATTCATTTATTTTAATCAAATGTTGTTTATTTATAATTTATTTAAAATCATTTATTTTTTTATTTTATTTTATTTTTTTATTTTAATCAAGTTTATTAATTTATAGCTTATTTATTTTCTTTCACTAAATGTTTCCATTGACTTTTTCCAGATTTTTCCATTTGATTTTACTGTGGCTACTGTTAAGAATAGTGATATTTTTGATTAATGCATGCACTTTTTATGCAGTTTTGCCTTCAGAATTATGAGTTTTATCAGCTGGACTATAAAACCACTTCAGAAAATCCCACACTGAAGAAGGTATCTGAGTCATTTAGGGACCAAAAACCACTTAGCAACCACCCAGAAGAGAACACCTTAGCAACCACATATCAACAGCCTGGCACAGTAACACTCAATATTTCCTTCAGAAAATGTAAAAGAACACTGTTCTTATGGTATTTACAGTAAAGTGAGTTTGTGAACGCTGCTCAGTTATTCAGTGCATGATTGAGTCACGGGGGATTCACTCAGATGCCCATTAAATCACATTTAATCAACTGTGTGAATTGAAAAGTGCTTTCACAAGCCCTTGAGATTGTGTGTGTGTGTGTGTGTGTGTGTGTGTGGTCGTCCTGTACCTTATAGTGTTGTCATCTGCTGTGGATCTGTCCAGCCTGCTGAACCGACTTTGCCTGTCTGACCTTTTTTGGTCGCTGGGATAATTGCATTTTATTTACGATGTCCTTGAACGGGGACGGGACGTATTTGAGTGTTTTTGGATGGCGCGTTGATGGACATGCACACGGACACACACTCACTCACCATTTATCCAGCTGGCAGACCTTTACTCACTGTGTGTTAGTAATTACTGACCATCCACACACACACACACTCACTTTCTCTCTCAATATCACATTGGCTCTTACTGATCTTTGAAAGCCCTTGAAATGAGTGCTACACACAGCAAACACAATGACAGTGAATGTTTATTGGCGGAGAGAAGGGTCATGTGTTCATACTGATTTACAGTCGTGTTGATCACAGGGTTTAAACTGCTCTGCTACACCGTATGTGACTCACTGCGATGTCATGATATATATTATAAAAGTAACTGGATATTTATTTTTTCTGAAGTAAATGTGAGTGGTGTTTGCTCATGCAAATCTCCATGCTGCTAGCGTTCTGTATGATTGATAAGGTGTTCTGTGTGGTTGCTAGTGTGTTCTGATTCTGAATAGTTTATAATGTGTTCTTTGTGGTTGCTAGGGTGTTCTGAATAGTTGCTAGGGTGTTCATGGTGGTTGCTAGGGTGTTCTGGTTGGTTGCCAGGATGTTCTGAATGGTTGCTAGGGTGTTGTAAGTGGTTATGATGTTCTGAATGGTTTATAGGGTGTTCTTTGTGGTTGCTAGTGTGTTCTGAATAGTTGCTAGGGTGTTCGGGTGGTTGATGGGGTATTCTGGTTGGTTGCTAGGGTGTTCTGAATGGTTGCTAGGGTGTTCTAGTTGCTAGGGTGTTCTGTGTGGTTACTAGGATGTTCTGAGTGGTTGCTAAGGTGTTCCAAGCAGTTGTTAGGGTGTTCTTGATCTCAGGTGAAAAATCTCTGTAATATTCTGGTTTTTAGGTATGACTCTGGTCCACTTTTTTATTGTCCAAGAGCATCTGATGACTGAATAAAGTAACAGCTCACAATCGCATTCATGTCTGGAGCACAGGAGATTTACAGTGTTCCCAGACATCTTGACCAATGACTTTCCATTTCTATAATTTGTGATTACAGGACAAGGATTTTTAAAAATCATTTTATTGATATAGCACTTACAGTTTTTTACGATTGCTTACACACTAAAATTTAACTTTTCCAACAATTAGCAAAACCTTACACTCAAGGAGCAAAACACAAGGCTAGATTTGCACAACTGTAAGCACATTGTCAGCTTCACACTATTTGCAAAACATTACACACAGTGATGTGCAAAACACCAATGTGTCATTCCACCGCTCTGCTTTGGTCCAGAACTGGTTTCGACACCATCCACAGTTGACAGTAATATACCTTCCACCATACTCTCCGTTTCTAAACCCTATCGAAGAGTTAGCCATTTCTAGCCTATTACATCTTTTAGAATGGAGCATAACATAAGATCTATTCAGACTATATACATATATATATTAAATATATATTTCTGTGAATTCTTTTATTTGTTATGCATCAATATTATCCTGGTTTGGGGATCAAGTTTAATATTCCATGATATTTCCAGGTTTTTCATGGTCTCACTATCTTTCTCTCTCTTTTCATCAGAACATCAACAGTTGCATTATTGCTTTTACAGTCGAGAGATCAGAGCATGTGTTATGTTTGCTGAACAATGAAATGAAAACATGAACCTGATCAACGGAACAGATCTAATCAGATATTGACGTTGTACTAATAGACTGCTGTGTGTGTGTGTGTGTGTGTGTGTGTGTGTGTGTGTGTGTGTGTGTGTGTCTCGACAGGCTCCGCGGATGGGAACGCTGATGGGTGTCTACCTGCCCTGCCTGCAGAACATCCTGGGCGTGATTCTGTTTCTCAGGATGACCTGGATGGTAGGCATCGGCGGCGTCATCGAGGCCTTCATCATCGTGCTCATGTGCTGCTCCACGGTCAGTCACACACCATGCAATAGAAATCTGAGATGAAAATGGACTTAACTTTGAAACATCTAAATGGTCTTTAAATTAAGCTTCATTTTTGTTATGCAAAACATAATTAATATAGTAATTAGTTATTTTTATTCATATTTTGAATTAGCTTTTGTTTTTATAGTTTTCATTTTAATTTTATTTTTATTTTAAGTAATTTTGTTATGTACCAGTTTGTCATTTTTATTAGTGTTTTTTTATATATATATTTCTAAATTTCTAAGTTTAATGTATTTTTATTTCAGTTTTAGTTTTATTTCAGTTAGAAATTTTTGTATTTTTTACTTATTTTTATTTCATACTATAACTATTATGAAAAACATTAGCTATTCCGTAATGTTTTTTAATTAGCTTTTATTTTTATATTTTCAGTTTTATTTTAATTTTACTTTAATTTTTAGTAATTTTATTTGCCAGTCTGTCATTTTTATTAGTTTTTGTTTTTAAAAAATATTTCTAAATAGTTTTTTTTCCAGCTTTAGTTAGTACTTTTTAGTTTTATTTCAGTGTCTAGTACTTCAACTTCAACTTATTTTGAAATTTTGGTTTGTTTTTTTAGTTTGTAATCTAATATTTATATTTTATTTTATTTCAGCTTCATGTCAATTAACAACATGTTTTTAATAGTTTTAGTTAGCAATAACAATACTGCTTTTGATTCTGGGTTGCATTGTTCTTAACAGGTTTAGTGAGATTCGCCCTATAAATTGACAGATTATTTTCAACTTGAATATTTTCAGCCTCTATAAATCATTGCAAAATATACATTGAACAATTAAGATATCACTCTGCCACATGCACACAGCTGATGCAAGCGTCTAATTAGCATTGATTTTGATTTTGCATGCAATCTCATTCTGAAAGACCCGCTGATTAACATGCATGTGTTTCATCTGTGTGCAGGCCTCCTGCTGCACATATGTACATGTCACCAAGCAAACATGCACTTCAGCATACTTGCTCATTAGTGTGATTTGTATGTTTGCATGTGCAACCTTACATTCTCCAGAGCGCATGTAAGTGCTATTATTACCATGAGCTCAGGCATCTCACTATTTTCTGTTTCTTCATCTCTCTTTCTCACATACACATGCTCTGGTTGAGTTTGGAATAGCATACTACAATACTACTCTCGTAGTGTGAGATGCATTAAAATAGCCAATTAACTCACATCCACATTGAGGTTAAATCACATGCCGATCTTAAAGGAATACTCCACCCAAAAACAAATATTTGCTAAAAAAATTACTCACCCTCAGGCCATCCAAGATGTAGATTAGTTTGTTTCTTCATGGGAACAGATTTGGAGAAATTTAACATTACATCACTTTCTCATCAATGGATCCTCTGCAGTGAATGGGTGCCGTCAGAATGAGAGTCCAAACAGCTGATAAAAACATCACAATAATCCACACCACTCCAGTCCATCAGTTAACATCTGGAGAAGACAAAAACACTGCAGCTAAAAGCACCTCGTCTATATGTCGTCCTGTTGCAGGTGATCGCTAAACATAGAAAAGCTGCTGGTATTTAGGTCAGCATGCTGTTTTATCTGAATACACTGCGTGCGTTGACATGCATAGTGTTTTCTGATTATGTCTAATAAGCTGACAGCAGTTAATAAGCTGTATTTATGATCAGGGCTTATATAATGTGCTCACTAAATGTGTGTAAATCTCTCTAGATTTGATGTCAAGAGTGGAGAAGAATATAATCATTTCAAAATGTCATAAACAGTTTTGATAGGTTTGATAGTTTTAGCATTTCGTTTCGCATGCACACACACCGATGCGCAGAACACCTCGTAGAGTGTCACCCAGTTGTTATTATAGGCCATCTTTCTTTCCCAGTGTCTCTCTAGTTGCTCTAGTGACATTTTTAGTCTTGTTTTAAAGGATTTCATTGCCTCAGGTATGTTTAGATCACATGTTTGAAGGACATAAAATATGAAAGTAGCTAAAAAAAAACAATATGATCAGATTTTTTAAGACTATTAAGGTTTTTTGTTTGTTTTTTTGCACTGCATTGCTTTATTTTCATGACATTTAAAGGGATGGTTCACCCAAAAATTTAAATTCTGTATATAAAATATAATTTAAACCTCATGTCATTCCAAACCTGTATGAGTTTCTTTCTTCTGTTGAACATATACAAAGATATTTTGAAGACAGTTGGTAACAAAATAGTCGACGGTAGCCATTGACTTCCACAGTATGGAGAAAAAAAAATACTATAAAAGTTAATGGCTACCATCAGATGTTTTACTTCTGTTTTTGTTCTTTCCATTATTCTTAGGGCTCACAAAACAATTTTTTGTAAGCATAAATTAAATGCAGTACAACAAATACTAGCATGAAAATGGCTTAGTTTTCATGAAAATGTCACCATTCGAAGTATCAAATTGGTCTTTATGTTTTAGTCTTTATGTCTTTATCTTTTTTATTAATATTTTAAATTAGCTTTTATTTTTATATTTTCAGTTTGTTCATTTAAATTTTTAGTAATTTTATTATGTGCTTTTATAAGTTTTACTTGTTTAGTTTTTTTTATATTTCTAAATATTTGTTTATTTTTATTTCAGTTTTAATTCAGTTAGTAATTTTGCTCTTTCGATTTAAACGAGTTCAAAAAATGTGTTTATATTTTCAGTCTATTTTTTTGTTTGTTTGTTTGTTTTGTTTTATTTCAGCTTTATTTCAATGAACAAAATATTTTAAATAATTTTAGTTAATGACACTTTTGATACTGGGTTGCACTGCTCTTAACAGGTTTAGTGAGATTCATAACATACGTGATATAACGTGCAGAAAATCATAAAATGCAACAGGCAGATAAATTGACCGCAACATTGATGTAAAAACCTGAAAACCTGAAGTTTCTTATTTAAAACTCAAGTACATTATGTGAAAAGCCACAGCCATCAGAGACACTCAGAGATAATGAAGGCTTTACAGAATCCTTCAAATCAAAGTTAAAACGGCCTCAAAGACGTTTCTGCAGATGTGCATGAAAACATGACTAGATGACGTTTGCGTGCATCTCAATGACTTCCAGTCCATCTGAGCAAACGCCTTTGAAAACTGTGTGTGTGATTTATCTGCCTGTCCACACCGTCAGCAGAATTGACAGCGGTTCAGGGTGGCGCGAGCAACACCTCAACAGCCGCCTGCGCTTTCTGAATGAGCGCATATATGCATCATAATTAGAAGTAGCGAGATGCTATCGATGTCATCTGAAACTACCATCTCATTGCCAGGCGCCTGTCGCTTGCTTTTCATCGAGTTCGTTCTCTCATGGCAACAGATGGAGAGGAGGAGAGAACGCTGATTCTTTCATCCATCACAGAGATGAAGACGCTCGCGTCTTTAAGACAGACTGAAGCTGTTAGAAATGCAGAAATGATTCATTAAAGGACAAGCAACAGCATTGATCCACTTTCAAATAGTCGGCAGGCACAGAAATACTGACAGGCGGATGACAGACAGTGCTTTGGTTATTTATGGATCGTGACGAAATGATCGAATTATTCATGGGAATGTATTAATACATGAATATGAATTGACTGTTGTGTATTGAGTGATGTAGATGAAATCAAATTAACACTTAACACTGAAACAGTGGCTCCTTTCCAAATCCTAACGAGAATTGGACAAATTCTAAGGCCGTCAAGACAAGGCAATCCCAGAATGCATTGCTCAATCGCAATCAAACATGGCAGCCAAAACGAGAGAAGTGTTGATTATACAACCATATGAGGTTCCATTTCCACACTCAGATCTTTGTGCAAAAGGAAAATGCACTAAAAGTGCATAAATGACAGTAAATACATTTATAATGTTACAAAAGTAATCTTGATGGTTAAAGTTGTTATGTAGGAGAAATAATTCACGCAGTGGATCGGAAATGATTTTGCTTTGCAGTTTTGTATTCATGTGTAAGCGTCTGTCACATCTCTCTGACAGTGGCGTATGTGTTCACACATTTTCAAGGCAATCAGCCTCAAGACGTCTTGTGCGTTATAGTGATTTTAACAGAATTAAAGGGTGTTTATAGGCAAATAATGAGAAACACAAAAAACAGGTTCGTCTGAAAACGATACTTCCACCTAGTAATATAGAGTAGAATCTTTCTCTCTCTCTTTCTCTATTGATTGAGACACTCCTTTGTTTCTGTCTGTATGTTCCATGTCACTTTCTAAAGAAGCGTCAGTCTGACGGCATCAGCTCGTTCCCTTTCCTCCAAAATAGATGCATTTGCATTTCTGGAGACAGCTCAGTGCAGGTTTAAAGATGGCTTTAATCTCCAGTACGTTTTACAATTGCTTTGGCTCAGTGCAGCGCTATAAGGAGACATTTCATCCTTTAAGGAGACAGAAGAGGTTTTGAGATCAGATTTATTCTGGTACTTTCAGTTCTACTAAATTGCTTTAATCAAGGCGATCTGACACAACTATAGATCAACACTAAACACCTTCCTGCTTTCACAGTCTACCACTTTGCTGTTTAAAAGATCTGTCTATCTATCTATCTACAGGTGCATCTCAATAAATTAGAATGATGCACCTGTATATAGCTATCTATCTATCGTCCGTCCACCCATCCATCCATCCCTCCATCCAAGTGAATCAGATGTTGATTCGCTGAATCAATCAGAGTAGTTAGTTGATTCAGTGAAGGATTCATCAGACTGACTTTTAATTTCTTTGAGTCTTTTTGAATGATTCATTTAAAAGAACCTGTTATTGGGAATCATTTCCTCACGAATCAGAATGTCTGCCTGTCTATCATCCATCCATCCATCCATCCGTCAATCTTATGCCAAAGTAATGAAACCTACAGTTCAGTAAGTAAATCAGATGTTGATTCACTGAATCAGAGTAGTTCACTCAGTGAAGGATTCATCAGACTGATTCAAACTGTTAACTTCTGTGAGTCTTTTTTGAAAGACTCACTTTGCGTATGAATCGGAATGTTTGTTTTTACTTTTCAGGACAAAACATTTTCTTTCATTATTTTATGCACAATCTCAGAAATCATGATGCACTGCATCATTTTCTAGTATCAGAATCAAATTTTTGTTGGTTGTTTGGTGCTATTGTTATACTGATGTATCATCCTGGCGTTATTTTTCTTTCTAATGAATTTAAAATGTTCTTATTCAACTAATCAACACATATTTTCTCTCCTTCGGTGTGTTTTCTTCTAGACTATGCTCACTGCCATCTCCATGAGTGCTATTGCCACAAACGGCGTAGTGCCAGGTGAGCAAGCCCCTGCTAGAGCTTAACATGTGCATGTGGGTCGTCTTGGCAACAGGAAGCGGTCACCGTAGCAACAATAACTAGCAATGAGCAGACAACAATATCCTCAAAGCTGTATTTACGTATTCATAATTGGCTGAGCGTGTCCTGTCCTAATGACCGACTCGATCTCATCTCCTGATTGGAGGAGAGCCGAGGTGAGGTGAAATTGCCGGGTTCGGTTCCCATCCGTTGTTCATCAGCAATAGGCTGCTATTATCTCTATAGTGCTAAAAGACACTTTATAAGCATGCTTAATATTTTCCAAGAAACAGGAAGTTGTAATTGTGGGTTGTATTGTGCTATTTTTCTGAGCTGTCAAAATCAGAATGCTTTGTTAATATCCCAGCAGATCATAACTTCCTCAAATTAAAGTTTCCTGAAAGGGTTTTCTGTTTGCATCAACAGCTGGAGGCGCCTATTACATGATCTCTCGCTCTCTGGGCCCTGAGTTCGGTGGAGCTGTAGGCATCTGCTTCTACTTGGGCACCACCTTTGCTGGAGCCATGTACATCCTGGGCTGCATCGAGATCCTGCTGGTGAGATAAACAGCCTGTGTGTTTTATGAGTGTGTCAATCAGTGGCTTGCAGGTTTTTTTTTTTTACAATTGCTAAGCATTGTTGGGGGTAATGCAAGTTATGTAATCAGATTACTTTTTTTCAAGTAACACATTAGCTCCTTATTAGAGGCCTGACCTAAATGCAATATGTCAAGATCATCTCCGGGTCATAATTCAGTAGAATTTCAATTATTTTCAAGTTGATATGATATGATATGATATGATATGATATGATAGATGAGAGATGAGATATGATGTGATATGATTATTCCGCTTTATAAAAAAAGCATATCCTAAATCAAAATGTATGTTTAATTGGGGCCTAAAAAATTATGACAAATATAATTTATTTTCTTTCTTTTTTTCAGGTCATTTTCAGATGACCCAGACATGTTTTCATAAGATTCACCCATTTTTGCCATTAAATAAATATGCAGGGTTGCTAATGGATATACAAACAATATTCAATATATTTTCAATTTTAAGTCATATAAACCATATAGTAGTTTAAAAATTATATATTAATGACATTTTTATTTAGATTTTCATAAATGTTGAAATATTTTTTTTATTATTATTATTTGTTGTTATTTTTTTTTTATTTTTTTTTTATTATTATTATTATTATTATTGTTTTTAATCAACCAGTGGTGTTCCCTCAGGATTCAGTGCTCTTCACAGACTGTGTGATCTGCATGAAGGAAGCAAATAAGTGTTGCTGAATTGATGAAACACACACACACATATCTGATCAGCTAGTCGCTATGGTGACCTGTTCGTTTTTATAATATCTGCCGGGTTACACAATATGGCTTTAATCTCAAAGCGCCAGCTCACTTTAAATAGACGTCTTAGTGTCCTTCTGAACTGTAGGCTGGATAAAACTCTCGCTCAAATCAGCATGCTGCGTACCCGCCGATCTCCGAGTCTGGGGAAGATTTTGCACAGACAATGGGAGCTAAGCCAATGTTCCCCCGGAAGAAAGAATTAACCCAGAAGTCAGACAGACTCGAGCCCCCGACCAGCAATATGAAAGAAAATACATGAGCAGCCGAAAACACGAGACGAGCGAGGCTCCGAGGACACGGTAGCGCTCATCAGCGGCGCAATTAAACGCAGAGTCTGCATAATTACTTAATTACTCACTCTAACAGGTGGAGAGGAAAGCAGAACAAGAGAATAATAACAAGAGAAGAAATGAAATAAACTTTTTAAAAAATGCATCTAGATACATATGATTTCAGTGTTTTTGCATAACATCCTGACTACTAAAACGTCTTAATCTAGTTGATTTTTGAAGGCAGTTTAGAACGGGTCCTTCGCTGCCAGTAATGTTGTGTTCATGCATTTCTTTGGTTGATTTAAAGAATAAAAGTCTTTTGATAAAATTGTTTCAGTTCAGCCTCATGTCATTCCAAATACGTATTTGTGGAGAACAGAAGGAGAAGTTTAGCTGAATGTCCAGGCTGCACAAAATAATACAGTTACCAGTGCGCCGAAAAGATCACAAAAAGACATAAAGCATCATAAAAGTAGTCCATACTTATGCTTTATATTAAAATGTCTTCTGAAGCCATGCTGAATGATTTGTGAGAGAAACTGGTCAAAATGTATTCTTTTATTCAAGTTAAATTACCCTTTCATCTAGACCAAACCAGAAATGTGTTTCTTTTAAAGGTATAGTCAGTTTCGGTTCCCATTGACTTCCATTGTTTGTTTGTTTTTGTCCATACCATGGAAGTCAATGGTAATCAAAACTGTTTGGTTACCAACATTCTTCAAAATGCATAATTTTCAAATTATGACAACTATCCCTTTAACTCATATTATATTAAATATTATTTAGACAAAATATGAAGCAATATCAAAAAATAATAAATAATTAAAATAGATTGCTAAATATGAATGTATTTCAATACTTTGGGTAAAAACAGGTTTACTTGCAAAAACTTTACAAAAAACATTATAACGTTGAAAAAAAATGATTAGCTATTCTAATCTTTTTTTAAACAAAGCAAAATCATGATCCTTCCAAGTACTGCATGTACTGTGCTGCACCAAGTTTAATATGCAGAAGCATGAATGAGATTTGACAGCTATGCTGGAGGGCAAGTTGTATGGACTACTTTTATGATGCTTCATTTATTCAGTTATTCATGGTGCTCCTGAACACAGTATGCTTTCATTGTATGGAAAAGTGCAGTGTGAACAGTCAAAATGGTCCTTTCATGGAGAGACACAAGAATGAGTAATGAGACATAATTATGCGTTAAAAAACTGCCAAGTTTTTTCAAATTGCCAAGGACCAAAACTCTTCACACAGTGAGCACAACAGCAGTCTATGCAGTCATTGCTTTGGCACAAAAGGCATTCATTGACTACTCTGATATCAGATATCAAATTCCATTAATTCTTTTTTTTTTTAACTGTTTTGTAAGCTTAAGTTCTAAAAGAAAAGACAAAACTGAGTAAGACAGAAATTTGCTACATTTCTACAGCAATACAATACTGGAACATTGTAAATCTTTAAAAAAACATTAAATACTTTCAAAACAATTGGATGTAGCTGAACACCTACACAGGTGTCAGTCTTTCAATTTCATTATCATCTATACATCAGAGGAAACTAATTTTGCACTGTAATGTAAACATGGACCATGTAACAAATACTGCAGTGAATTCTGACATTTTTTATAATTTTACGAAAGAAAATAATGTGTAATGCTACCTGTTATTAATGTTTTTTCATTGATTTATAAGGGACAGTGTGTTTGTTGGGTGACTGTAATATTATATTATATCATATCATATCATATCATATTATATTATATTATATTTTTTGGGGTGAATTATGACTCAGACATGATCTTGACAGATTGCATAAGATTCCTAATAATTTCTCACTTTTATCCTTCTTATAAAGGGAAAATCCTTAAACAGATTAATGAATGATGCAATATATTGTGCTTAGAGCAGTGAAACGGACCACAGGCACCCAAAAGTTTATGGCATTGAATATAATTTAGGTCAGGCCTCTAATAAGGACTAATGGCAGGCCATTTGCAGTATTAATTCCACGCTTGACTAGTTCAATTAGCGCTAAGAACTGAACTCACACTAGTCTGTTTTACCGCCTGTGTCATTGTGAATCTCACTCATCTCTCATTATTTTGTCCCTCTTTGTCTGTTTGCTCTTCTTTGGCTCTTTTTTGTAGTTTTAGGCTTCTTTTTAGATTCATCTTGTTTGTTTGATGAGGTTTGTTTTTATCAATTGTACACTCTTTTTCTGATATTCTGACCTTTAACCCTCTCCAATCTTGTTTCTGTATTATGTTTGAGTGTGCAGTTTCTGTTATAAACATTAGTCTAAGGGCCCTATCATACACCCGGCGCAAGTGTTTTTGCTAGTTTCAGCCCGACGCAGTTCTCATTTTCCCGTCCTGCGCCGCGTTGTTTAAATAGCAAATGCATTTGCGCCCATTTGTGCACCCATGGGCGTGCTGGTCGGAAAAAGAGGTGTGTTCAGGCGCATTGTTGGCGCGTTGCTATTTTGAGGAACTGAAAATAGACTGCGCCATAGACCTCAAACTCAAACCTGGTCTTAAGTCTGGCACAATATTTTTTCTTTGTTATTTAAAGAGCGCGTTAGTAATATGCGCTTATAGACGGGTGTACAACACGCGTACACTTTGCTTATTACACACACAGGGACGCGCAGCAGCACACAAACATTTTAAAAAATTTAATTCCGCCATGTAAATAGCGAACCCGCCATGGTGCGAGCGCAATTGGCTTTTAAAGGGGATGGGAGATGAGACTCTGATTGGTTTTTTGCACGTTACGCCCAAAACAAACCCATTACTCATTAAGAGAATAGAGACAACCCTTTTAGACCACTCGCCGGGCGCGCCGACCGTTTTCCCGTCATTAAACTAACAAAAGTGGATTCGGACACACCCTGAGTGCACCTGCGCCGTGTGTTTTAGACCAGGCACTTAGATCGTTAAAATAGGGCTCAAAGCCTTTAAGTCTTCACCAGCAAGTTTGTTAGAAAGATTGATGTGAAACATAGTTCATTTGGTTATTGTATGGATTGAAATAAAGGTAAACTGAATCAGTTTGGTAGGAAAAGCACAGGTATATAGTATATATTTCTAATTTAATCAATTTATAATGGCAGAAGGCGTTTGGCATCAGTAATTTTAAGTTATTTTATCACAGAATATTGATTGGCAGACCTAATTATTTTTCTTTTTGGTTCCCTTTTATCCTTTCAATTAATTTTTCCTCCTTGCACCTTATTTTCCCCTCCTATCTCAGGTGTACATCGTACCACAAGCGGCTGTTTTTAAGATGGAGGGTCTGGAGGGAGCCGAGGCCGAGGCCGCCATGCTGAACAACATGCGTGTTTACGGCACGCTGGTGCTCAGCTTCATGGCCATTGTGGTGTTTGTAGGAGTGAAGTACGTGAACAAGCTGGCACTGGTCTTCCTCGCCTGTGTCATCTGCTCGATCCTCGCCGTCTACGCTGGAGTGATCAAAACCGCCTTCGAGCCTCCGGTCTTCCCGTATGTGCCTCAGCAATATTACAGTCACACACACCAGGACCAGAAACATACTCTACGCTAACCAGGGTTCCCACGGGTCCTTGAAATCCTGGAAAGTTTGTGAATCTGAAAAAATAAATTTCAAGGCCCTGGAAAGTTTTTGAAAATAAACATACATAGATACAGGTCCTTGAAAGTGCTTGAACTTATTTTGTGCAAGTTTTCTGGAAAAAATTCCATATTATTTCCTCTGGTCCGCTAATGTGTTATTTCGCCAACACTTCGTGGCCTATGCATACTAGCTTGCTTGATTTATGTTAGTTATGCGCATAAGTTACATTAAGTGTTTCCCGCGTTAGGTACTTTGTGTTGTATGTTGCCATGACGTTCACGCGCGCACGAAACTACTACGATGGTACCTCAACGTTTCAAAGACACACCATGAAATTAATGTTGAATTGCTTTGCTTGTTAAGATAATGTAAACCCATGAGGCAAGAAAAACTTAAAAGCATATTCATATATTTTAAAACTTCTGGCTACATGAGCCTAAGCTCTATTCAATAAAACCCATGCAAAAGTTAATATCAGATCATTTTAGAATACAGCATAGGATGTACTGAATATTCTTCAGTTTTATGCAAAACAGAAATACGACAAATAGAATATCAGATCTCTGTCATATGGCCAAAAATACGTAAATGCAACACAAAAAATGCTTTTTTGTATAGTTGTGTTTGACACATGAAAACTGTAACAATGTATCTTACAAGGAAACACGATGTAACCTTGCTCTCACTTGAAATGTGTCCCCACATTATGTCCTTGAATTTGAGGGTATTGGACCTGGAAAGTCCTTGAAAGCTCATTGAATTTTAAGTTACCCAAGGTATGGGAACCCTGAAGCTGTCATTTTTTTGTTGTTTAGAAATGATTTTGTTTGAAATGATTTCCACAGAGTGTGTGTGCTGGGAAACCGGACTCTGGTTTGGAAAGGCTTCGATGTGTGTGCGAAGGTCATCGAGAGAGAAAACGCCACGGTCACCACCAAACTCTGGCGGCTCTTCTGCGACTCTGAGTTCCTGAACGCCACCTGCGACAGCTATTTCACCAACAACAACATCACGGAAATACAGGGAATCCCCGGAATCATGAGTGGTATCCTGCGCGGTAAATACAGCCACAAAATGACATTCTATATACTGCATATACAGTGTATATATATATATATATATATATACTGTATATATATTATTATTAAGAAATAAATTAACACTTTTATTCAGCAAGAATGCATTGCAAATAGAATAAAAGTGACATTTATAATGTTACAAAATATTTATTTTCAAATAAATGCTGTTCTTTTGAACTTTCTATTCATCAAAGACTCAACAGTTTTCAACATTCACAATCAGAAATCTTTCTTGAGCTGTAAATCAGCATATTAGAATGATTTCTGAAGGAACTTCAGCTTTGATCACAGAAATAAATTACATTTTAAAATACTTTCAAATAGAAAAGAGTTATTTCAAATTATAAGAATGTTTCACAATATTACAGTTTTTAATAAATGCAGCCATACGGCAAAAAAATTTTTTTTTTTCAAATGTGTTTTTAAATATATTTCGTAATGTACACAAAAAAATGGCCTAAAATATATTTGCTTAAAATATTTTTCAAAATATATGTATGTAAATTCATTTTCTACCAAAGTATTTTTTGGTCATTGCTGAAAATATATTTTAAAAATATAAATGTATTTTTTTAAAGCATTTAAAATATGTATTTTACCCTCCATAATATTTCAGTCCAAGAAAACACATTCACATATGTCACATTTGAAGAAAATCTTTTTGTTGCCTATACCAGTGTTTCCCAACCGGGGTGCCGCGTGTCGAGAGCAGGGGTGCCGTGTAAAAAATCATTTTTTAATATTTTTAAATTGCTAAAATGTTCAAAAAAGCATCTATTATATAATATCCATTTCTGATGTCGCCAATAATTAGAGATGCACCGAAATTTCGGCTGCCGAATTAGTGCACCGATCAGGTTTCACTTTCACGTGGTGTGACGCTCTGCGTATTATCCCGCTCTATGCGTGTCCGCTCCGCTCAGTCGCTCCACTCGTATACCATTCATTGCCACCATTGATGGACAACTTTTTTTAATAATATAAAAAATATCTGTATGACATATTCTGCAGTTCTTCCCTGTTGTACCGAATATCTATACTTTTCAAATTATCATATCGAAGTTAGAAATTCAAATATTGTGTCAAAATTAATTTTGTAGGGTGCCACAAGTTTGTTAAAATTTCCAAAGGGTGCCGCGACTGAAAAAAGGTTGGGAAACACTGGCTTATAACACATGTGAACATATAACACATTTGAATAAACAATGAATACATATAAAATGTAGGCTGCTGTGAGATCGGAAATGTATTTTCTTGCCCCTGAAATAGAATTTGAAATATATTTTGGTATGTGAACATTGAAAGTAGAAATATTTTCAATTCAAACATGGTTTACAACATATATTTAGCATGTATTAAAAAAAAAAAAAATCCATATTGGTTGATGAGCATAAGAAACATCTTTCACAAACATTAAAAATCTTACCGACCCCAAACAGAAGATATTCACTTTTATTGAGCTTTTGTATAATATAATTGTATAGTATAAAATATAATTTTTTCAAATACAAACTTTTCCTCTGTGTCAGCTAACCATTGCTATTTATATTGCTCATATTTAGTGATCTGAACAAGCCTCTATGCCTCTATTTCTCATATTCGCTCTCTTTGTTTCCCTGTTTCTCTCTCTCTCTCTCTCTTCCAGATAATCTCTTTGGGAATTATATGGATAAGGGAGCGTTTATTGAGAAGCTGGGATTACCCTCCGTGGATGAACCCGATTCCATACCGACCAACACCAACCGCTACGTGCTTGCCGACATCACCAGCTTCTTTACCATGCTGGTGGGCATCTACTTCCCCTCCGTGACAGGTAAAGTCTTCTCTTGACAGCCCTGATCTCAGCCATCATTTCTGATTATGAAAATTAACCTTGTGGATCAGAATGCATAAGAATAATCTACGTTCTTAAAAATAAAGGTTCCAAAAGCAATGTCAAAGAAGAACCATTTTCCTCACGAATCCTCTTTACAACCACTTTGTTAAATATAAAGAACATTTTAATAATCAAAAGAACCTTTTTTCCACTGTAGTAAACCTTTTGTGCAATGGAAAGGTTTCATGAATGTTAAAATGGAACTATAAATGCCAAAAATGAACCTTTCTTTTTAAGACTGTATAAAGAATTCCACATTTTAGAATACAAGTAAACTCATCAAAACTAGGAAATAACCCAAATGGAAGTACGGGAATGATGTAGTGAGCAAACATTGTAGCCATTCTATGGTCTGTCTTGTTTTGAACAGGTATCATGGCTGGATCAAACCGATCCGGTGATTTGCGGGATGCCCAGAAGTCCATTCCCATCGGCACCATCCTGGCCATCACCACCACCTCCATCATCTGTATCTTCTCAGATAGAAACACACACAGCGCTCCACCTGCTGGACACAGTCTGATATAACACCCTACCAGCCATACAGTTTATGATATTAGTGATCAAATATCAAATGACTCATTTTAGTGATTCAATCGAATCAATTTTCAAAGAGTCTCTTGCAAAATGAGGTTAGTAGTTGGTAAGTTTTTGAACCAGTTCATTGGAACGAACTGCCCAAATGTCTTCTCAATTCTAATAATAAGCCTAGGAATCATTCCATGGAGAAGCTAAAAGACTTGAAAACACTCAAACCTACTGATAGAGTAAATGTTTAACAAAAAATTAAAAAAAACGTTCTTTAACTGAAATATTCAGACATGTCTAGTGTGCTTCTGTTTGGTTCCTGCATCGAGGGAACGGTGCTGAGGGATAAGTATGTTATGTGTTTAAAATGTCTCTTGTAACTTATAAATATGTATAAATATGTCAAGTGATTTAGTGCATGAAACAATACACTAGCATTTAAATGTTTAGGGTTGGTTCGATTATTAATGTTTTTTAAAAGACGTCTCTTATTCTCACCAAGGCTGCGTTTATTTGATCAAAAATACAGTAAAAACAGTAATATTGTGAAATATTATTACAGTTTATAGTTACTGTTTTTTATTTGAATATATTGTAAAATGTAATTTATTTCTGTGATGCAAAGCTGAATTCACTCCAGTCTTCAGTGTCGCATGATCCTTCAGAAATCATTCTGATATGCTGATTTGCTGCTCAAGAGACATTTCTGATTATTAGCAATGATGAAAACAGTTTTGCTGCGCAACATTTTTGTGGAAATCATAGTTTTTTTTTTCATTCTTCAGGATTCTTTGATGAACAGAAAGTTGAAAAGAACAGCATTTATTTGAAATAGAAATCGTTTGTAACATTATAAATGTCTTTACTGTCATTTTCGATCAATTTAATGCTTCCTTGTTGAATAAAACCTCAAACTTGTGAGAGGTAGCATAATTCTTTGTGTATGTTTGTGCATTTCAGGTTTGGTGAAGCGGTCAGGGGTAATCTGGTGATCGGGACACTGGCGTGGCCGTCGCCCTGGGTCATCGTCTTCGGTTCCTTCTTCTCCACCTGCGGTGCGGGGCTTCAGAGCTTGACGGGCGCTCCGCGTCTCATGCAGGCCATTGCACGAGACGGCATCGTGCCGTTCCTCAGGGTGAGTGTGCACACATGATGAGTGTTTAGTCTTTGACTTTCAGCATAAAGTCAGAATCACATTGCAGCTAACTCATGCCAAGAGCTGCCAGCACTGACCTTGTTTTTAGCTGTTCATGAACGTGTGTGTGTGTGTGTGTGTGTGTGTGTGTGTTGCAGGTGTTTGGTCATGGAAAAGCAAACGGGGAGCCCACCTGGGCATTGCTCCTGACCGCATGTATCTGTGAGAGTGGGATTCTCATCGCTTCTCTGGATAACGTCGCTCCGATTCTCTCCATGTAAGAGGCCATACAGATATACAGCAGCATTAGAAAGTGTTTGCACATTTAAGTCACACATAAAAATGACTGAATGTCATTGCATTAGGTAATACAAATTTACATCAATCCACCAGTGTTGTTATTATTAACTAAAATTAAAACTAAAACCTTTTTAATGAAAATAAAGCTGAAATAATATATATATATATATACAGTGGGTACGGAAAGTATTCAGATGGCTGCAATATAACAAAGAGTGAAAAATTTAAGGGGGTCTGAATACTTTCCGTACCCACTGTATATATAAATATTACATGAAAACCTAAACTTAAAAGACTTAAATGGAAAAGTTGCCTTGTCAGATATCTGGAATAAAGTATGTTGAAGAATATGTTGGAGTAAAATAAGATAAAGAACTAAAATTGCTCAAACTGAAATAAAGACTGAATTAAAATAGAAATTAAAGGTAAATAGAAATTTAAAAAAAACAAACACATAAACAATAACTGAAATGTAAACTAATATAACTGTTAACTATTAATACAATTATGTCATATAAAACTATTTTTTTTATATTACTAAAACTAAGAACGAAATAAAAAATAAATTAAAGGTAAATAGAAATATTAAAACACACACATATATAACAAAAATAAATAACAGAAATGTAAAACTTGAAATTAAAATCAAAACTATCAATAATATTAATTAACTATTAATATAATTATGTTGTATATATATATGACATTTATATTAATATATTTAACAAACATAACTAATATTTAACAGAATTAATAAAACAAACTAAATAGAAAATGGAAAATATGAAAATAAAAGCTAATTCAAAATATGATTAAATACTATAATAGTATATAAATAATATTAAAATATTTATTTCAATTAACCAAACTGATTTTTAATAGTTTAAGCTTTAGTTTTAGTTAACATTAATACTTCATTAAAAAAAAAATTTAAATCTTTTTTCATCTTTTAGTACGGAGCCCTTTTTTTTTTTTTTTTTTTTTTGCTTGAAAAGTGTGTTTGGACATTTTTTTAAATAAATGTTATTTAGTTCAGTATTTTTAACAATCACTTTTTAACACAATTACATTCAGACATTTTAAGTGTGGTTTAAGGGTCCAATCATTTGAGACATAATCCCGGGTATCCGTTTCTGTTTATTGACATTATTGTGTTTGTTTCTCTCGTGTGGCTGCAGGTTTTTCCTCATGTGCTACATGTTTGTGAATCTGGCCTGTGCTGTTCAAACTCTGCTCAGAACGCCCAACTGGAGGCCGCGGTTCAAGTTCTACCACTGGTGAGCTTCAGAGCATCGCGTCTTGCCCTTTGCTGTGGCTTTATTCGTATTTGTACACTAATGTTTGCTTCCTGTTTTCCAACAGGACTCTATCCTTCCTTGGCATGAGCCTCTGTCTCTCGCTCATGTTCATCTGTTCTTGGTACTACGCCATCGTTGCCATGGGAATCGCCGGCTGTATCTACAAGTATATCGAGTTCCGAGGGTAAGTGGATTGTGACCCGGAGTCGGGGCGCAAAACCAAGACGATGGATTAGAATTGAGTTTTAGGCGTTTGACCTGTCAGGATCCCTCGTAATCCGACGGGCCAAGAACAGCTGAAATCTGCTCCAGGGTTTGATTAGTTTAGTGCCTTTCCTTTGGAAACAAACTGCTGAACAGTGACCCGCGTCTGTCGCCGGAAATTAAAGAGGAGGAGAAAAGTGGCGGCAGGATTATGGAGTCTGAGGCTGTGTGCGGATTTGAATACTTACTGCATACTGCGCAGTATATACTGTATACTTAAAAACAGAAGCAATTTAAATAGCAGTATGCATATGTCATAGTCATCATTTTAAACAAATATTAGTCAAAAAAATTGTCAAAATGCAAAGTCAGATTGTGTGCATTGCATTGTGGGATACAGTACCCAGCACAAGGTGCTTTGTTGTATAATGTGCATGTTGCCAGATGTACTAGGTCATCAAGGAATTGCATGCGATCTGAAATATAGCATGCAACACAATATACATACAATATACTACAGGCAAAAGCACGAGCAGCAACGGAAAACAAAAAATGTAAGCGTCAAATCAGACTAGCCGTTATTTATGATACTGACCATTTATTTCATACTTGCCATTTCAACATTAAATAAAAAGACTTTACGGATAAACCTACATGTTCGGCCAGTTTTCATTATCAGTAGCTCCAATTTACAGGGATCATGTGGAGTTTTATATGGCAGTATGCTTTAAAGTCCGAAAAAAATAGCAGGATATTTGTTAATTTCCTCAGTAAATCTGTATCCACAGCTAGAGCAAACATCTATGCTTCATGTACAAAGACTTCATCCAATATACTTGTGCATCTGATTTCATCTTACGTGTGAATTATTTGGTTTTATTTGAAAAACAGGAGCATGCTGACTTGGCATGCTCTGATGTGAATTTCCGGGTTCAACAGCTCTCATAAGTAATAAATAACGTGATATGCAGCCAATGTTAACTTTATTATAAGAAAACACACACACAAATACTTTTATCCCTGTTTGCGTCTACAAGGCATCTGTTACACACTTGGTATGGAGAGTGGACACCCACCGGCAGAAACATAAATCGGTGCTTATGACTGTGGATATATATGCAGTAATTTGTTAGAATGGCATTCTGAACATAAACAGAGTGTGTGAAAAAGACATGTGTGTGTGTGTGTGTGTGTTTCTGTGCTGACAGGGCGGAAAAGGAATGGGGTGATGGAATAAGAGGTCTGTCTCTCAGCGCGGCCCGGTTCGCCCTTATGAGGCTGGAAGAGGGACCACCGCACACCAAGAACTGGAGGTGAGTGCAAATATGTACAGATTACATATATATAATTTTATTAGAAATACTGTATATAATTGTATAATTTATATATTTATATTACTAGTTTGTGTGTGTGTGTGTGTGTGTGTGTGCATGTTTATGTGGTTTATGAGGACACAAATTTGTATAATGACATGGGTATGACATAGGTATTACATATAAAATTAAATTAAATCAAATAAAAAATATTAAATCAAAAGCTAAACTTTAAAAAAAAACGTAAATGGAAATGTTTCCTTGTCAGCTAACTGGAATAAAATATGTTGAAAAATATGTTGAGTAAAATAAGTTGAAGAACTAAAATGAGTAAAACAAAGACTGAAATAAAAATTAATTAAAGCTAAATATAAATAAAAAACAAAAATTACTAAAATGTTAAAAACTAAACTTAAAATCAAAACTGTTAATATAACTATTAATTAAAGGGATACCCAAAAATGAAAATTCTGTCATTAATTACTCACCCTCATGTCGTTTCAAACCCGTAAGACCTTCGTTCATCTTCGGAACACAAATTAAGATATGTTTGATGGAATCTGAGAGCTGTCTGACCCTCCCATAGACAGCAACACAACTGAAACGTTCCCAGGCCCAGAAAGGTAGTAAGAACATCGTTACAATAGTCTATGTGACATCAGTGGCTCAACCGTAACGTTATGAAGTTACGAGAATACTTTCTGTGCGCAAAGAAAACAAAAAATAATGACTTTGTTCAACAATTCTTCTTTACTAGATTTATATTTATACATATTTATGCTGAATTTGAAAAGTACAGTATTTATATTATTAACCTTATTGTGCATGTGTAATCTTCTTTAAATTTTGACCACTACACTCTCCTGCATTTGGTTCTCCTCAGACCTCAGATATTAGTCCTGGTCAGCATGGATTCTGAGCTGAATGTGGAGCAGCCGCGTTTGCTGTCTCTGACCAATCAGCTGAAGGCTGGGAAGGGTCTGACCATCGTGGGCACAGCACTGGAGGGAACTTACCTGGAAAACCATCCTCAAGGACAGCAGGCCGAACAGGTGACATTCACACAAACACAGACACAACAAGGCTAGTCAGATATCCACTACTTAGACAGCATACTGTAAGGGAAACTTTCATTGAACGAGCCGTATAACATCAACTCTGCAATGGATATTAATATCCAAAATATAGTGAAAACACTATTAATTAGCACAGTAACAAGATCGGCAGTTTAAGACATTAACTTGTAAGCACAAAACACAAGATACTTCTCTTTTCAATATAAATATGCCCTACAATACGTTGAAACTTAATTGTGATATTTACTTGGGTAAACTTTGTTTTGTGTCTCAAAGTCTCTGAGGAAGCTCATGGAGGCGGAGAAGGTGAAGGGTTTCTGTCAGGTGGTCATCTCTTCTAACATGAGGGACGCCACGTCACATTTGGTCCAGGCCGGAGGTTTGGGAGGTCTTCTACACAACACCGTACTGGCCTGCTGGCCGCGCAACTGGAAACAGGCCGAGGATCATCAGAGCTGGAGAAACTTCATTGGTGAGAGACATTTCTTCCAATTCACTCTTATTTAAAGGTTCTGTATTGCACTGATGATTGATGATGATTAACAACCATTGAACCTTTCCTCATAAGGTTTTCAAATAAGCCTGAAAGACTTGATTAGTTGGATCGTTCTATTTATTTATTTACCAATCACCAATCTTGAAAAATAACTTTGATAATTGTGAAATATAAATCAAATATAATTGTGAGATATAAATTCACAATTGTGAGAAAAAAGTCAGAATTGTGAGATAAAATGTCACAATTGCATTTTTTTTATTCTGTGGCAGAAAAACAATGCAAAATAATAAACTCTGAGAATTCTGAGGGGGGAAAAATGTGAGGTATAAAAAATATCACAAACAGAATTGTGTTACAATTGTGTTGACATCTTACAATTCTGACTTTTTTCTCAGTTTATTCCTCACAATTCTGAGTTTATATCCTGCAATTCTGGGAGAAAAAAGTCAGAATTGCAAGATCTAAACTGTTTTATTCAGTTATTCTTACAACTATGTCAATACGCATATTTAAAAGTATACATTTATTTATATTACTACATCCGAAATAGATTCACATTTACATAAATTAATTCTAATTTTTATTTTAAGCTATTGTTTTAATTATATTATTCAATTATTCCTATAATTATAAGTCACTATACATGTATTCCTAAATATATTTCTATTTATTTTCTCTTGGTCTTATTGTACACAATTAATCTATTTAAAGTTTTGACCAGCATTTACATAACTTTCCTATTTACTCTTGGATCAGCGATGGAAAAATACTCTTCATAGTTCTTTGTAGAATTAAATATAAATCCAAAGAATTAAATACAATTAATAATATTTAATTAAACATTTTTTGAATATATTTTGCTACATATAATTAAATATTTTTACTGAAAAAAATTATTTGTATTTGGAACTTAAAGGATACAAGCTGAAAACCTAGATTATGCATAAGAAATGAATGATAAGTCTGAAATCAGTGCAAAAACAGCTTCACATTATGAAACACCAACAAAAAAAAGTCTCAAATCAGTAAAAATAATACATTCGTGAGCGTAAGTAATAAATATAACCGTGCCTTCATTACAGAGCTGGTAAGAGAAACCACCGCTGCCAGTAAAGCCCTGCTGGTGCCCAAGAACATCTCTGCCTTCCCGTCAAACGGAGAGCGCTTCACAGAGGGTCACATTGATGTGTGGTGGATCGTACATGATGGAGGCATGCTGATGCTGCTACCGTTCCTCCTCCGCCAGCACAAGGTATGTGCTTTAACTCTTCATTTCTATCAGAATGACGCATAGTTAAGTGACTGCAGCTCACATGTTGATATCTGGGGATGATGTTCTGTAGGTTTGGAGGAAGTGCAAGATGCGCATCTTCACTGTGGCCCAGATGGATGATAACAGCATCCAGATGAAGAAGGATCTGACAACCTTCCTGTATCACCTGCGCATAGACGCCGCAGTGGAGGTGGTGGAGATGGTAATGCACACACTCTCACCGTTGTACTTGTACTACTCGTGCTCAAAAGCAGTTTTGAGAGAGGAACAGGATGACATTTAAGTTGAAAAGTTGAACATCTTACAGGGTTCATGAGAAATGAAGGTGAGCAGATGGAGATCAGAAATTAACTTGGGTTGTATATTTAATATTTGTGATCCTGGAGCACAAAAGCAGTCTTAAGTCGCTGGGGTATATTTATTTGTAGCAATAGCCAAAAATATATTGTATGGGTCATAATTATCAATTTTTCTTTTATGCCAAAAATCATTAGGATATTAAGTAACGATCATGTTCCATTAAGATATTTTGTAAATTTCCTACCGTAGATATATCAAAGCATCATTTTTGATTAGTAATATGCATTGCTACGAACTTCATCTGGACAACTTTAAAGGCGATTTTCTCAATATTTAGATTTTTTTGCACCCTCAGATTCCAGATTTTCAAATAGTTGTATCTCGGCCAAATATTATGTTTTGTTCCTATCCTAACAAACCATACATCAATGAAAAGCTTATTTGTTCAGCTTTCAGATGATGTATAAATCTAAATTTTGACACTTAAGACTGGTTTTGTGGTCCAGGGTCACATTTAAATAAATATTTAAAAAGTTGGGCATCCATCTTTGAGAATTCAAAAATCTATATTTGAATTGCATGTGTTTAATCAAAAAACATGCCACAATGTGAGGAAATAAATCATAAATATTTTTAAATACTTAAATACATTTTGTATTAGTCTTTGTTGAGCTGCATAGGCTTAAAAGTTATTTGTGTGTGAAAATACAAAAGATGGTGATTTTTTTTCCTTTGTCTGCAAATTCACTTTGTTAGTGCTACAGTATTATTGTATAGAAGAAAAAAAAACATGAATCAAGGTAGGATTATAGAATCTAGGTTTTTCCATGCTGTCTGAAAGGACGATGAAAGAGAATAGATGAAACAAACTCATGAAGTGCTCTGTTCTTGAAGGTGTACATTCCTGGCACAAGACAGACCTTGAGATACTGAAACACACACAGTGATGAATGTAAGGCCAATTTCAGTATGGCAAGAATTCAAACAAGGTGAAACACTGCTAAGGTGCAACTGAGGGAGCAAGACAATTAATTGCATAATTATACTGCTTTCAGTGCTAAAGTTTTCATTATTATTATTAATAAAATATACTGTTGACAAAAAAACGCTCCTAGATTAACAATAGTCTGTTTCTAGAAGAAGGAAAATATAGAAATGTTTTAATTAACTTCCCCTAACATTCTATACATATGAGATTATATAGCCTATAATCACAACATAAACTTCATCAGCATAAAATAATGCAAATGCACACGTTGCATGATAGTCAAGTTACCTTTAGCGCTTTAAACAATACATATTGTTTCAGAGCAGCTTAAAAGTAATAAAAAGAAAATGATGTAAACTTCATAAAATATGAGACAAATTCAAATTCTGATGCAAAGCAGCTCTACAAAGACAACAGAGTCATTATTTAGCTTAAGTCAGTTCAGTGTTGATTCGGTTCAGTTCAATAACTGTGAAGTTCATCAATTATGAAATGAGTTCAATTCTCTTGACAGAAGCTCTACAGAAGACAATAGTGTTATTCAGCTTGAGTCAGTTCAGTGTTGATTCAAATCAGTTCAGAAACTGTGTCCGTTTTGCTAAATGCATCAATTATGAAATGAAGTTGAATCAGCTATAAAGCAGCTCTGCAACCCATTGTAACACACCTAAGGATAAAAAACATGGTTTTCACATGTTGTTTTTGTTGTAATTTTTGATATGAGTAAATTAAGACAAAAAAATTTGGTTTAATTGTGCATTTTCTCATTAACCAAAATATTAATTATTGACTAAAATTTAATGACATTTTAGTCAAAGTGACTAACATAATGAATATGAAATGAAGAAATATTGGATTAATAAATTTAAAGGATATTTTCGTCAAAAGTCAAACACTATGACAAATTTAAAAATAATAATAAATTAATTAAAAAAAATTAAAAATGAGCGCTGTCAGCCAATGGCTGACAACTGATGTATCCGATTGATTCATCTTCACCAACACCACCAGGTTTTAGTGCTCCCCCACCTCCAAAACCCCAATTTAACCCTCCAGTATAAACTTGCAATATTTCTCCAACGTAACAGAAAGCCATTTCAGAACATGAAGATGCAGAAGTATAATCCTGTAGTCTAATGCTTATACTTCTGTCACAGTAGTGCTGAGGTTCATGTCCACTCTTTCATCTCACCACGGACACGTTTTATATCACAACAGCTTCAAGCGTATGTTCTCTTTGAGACGAACCAGCAATTTTTCTCTTTCTACATCATTTCACGCCAATAGTAAGATCAAGGTTACTGGTAAAAGTTCTCCTTTGCCACAGTAAACTGGGAGATGACACAGCAACGTTTTGCTCCTAGCATACCACTTTAAAGCCGGACACTGAAGGGGATAATAGAATCACAGGCAGAGAGAGATTAGAGTACAAAGCGCAGGAGTGAGTGTGATAACCAAGACAGACTCCAGCACTTATTTACTTTCAGCCTTAAATCACATGTTTCATTCACCCTTTCTAGCACATACTGGAGAGCATATACTGGAGACCTTCACCTGTTCGTGACAGAAGCAGCAGCAATAGCAGGTTCCTGAAAGATTTGTTTGTTTGAATCAGATCTTTAAAATAATTATTTGATCTGGCTCGCAAAACCAGTCTGGACTGCATTTCCTAAAAGCGTTGGGAGCCTAAGTTGATCAAGACCACTGAAGGCAATGGTTTCTACTTTCTGCTTATGCTTACAATGCTGGAAACTCAGCCCTGAACAATTCATTCACAAATAATCAGGCTGATTCTTTGCTCTGACTCAGTAACTGTTATCATTAAATAGAACTTATCAGGACACCATATTGAATTGAAAACGAGGCTGTGAGGGATAGACTTACAGTCTTTGCAATGGCACGCACTGTATACTGTAAGGGTCCTAGATCATGTCATTTTCATAACTCGACTTTCAAAACTGTTTTATGGAATTTTTGTCTACTGAAAGTAATTTTTTTTATCTGAACAATCGGTTCTGCACAATGTTAAACAACAGTACAATCCATCGAATCCTAACAAACCATACATCAATGAAAAGCTTATTTGTTCAGCTTTCAGATGATGTATAAATCTAAATTTTGACACTTAAGACTGGTTTTGTGGTCCAGGGTCACATTTAAATAAATATTTAAAAAGTTGGGCAAAAACTGATGCTGTTTGTAAACATGTAGTGTAACATTTTATAATATTTGCCATAATTGTTCAAAATATTAAATCCAATTTATTTCAGTTTATTCATTTAAAATGTTTGACAACAATGGAGTCTAAATATTGGCCAAAAAGTTACTCAAAAATAATATTTATTTGGATGTTTGGACACATAGATTTTATATTAAATGAATAAATATATTATTTATAATATAGTATAATATATTTATAATATATAATTTTTTATTTAAATTTTTTTTTAAATATTTAGTAA
>NW_015633542.1:1131132-1157071 GCF_001515625.1 Sinocyclocheilus rhinocerous
AAAAGACAAATTATTTAAAAATTGTCATCATTTACAGCTACTTTTATTGTTTTACTTTTTTTTTTTTATTCTTCTTTTTTTAATTTAGGTTTGAATTTTCAGAAAAAGTAGCTGCAGATGATGACAAATATTTATATTTGTGTCAACGATTCCTTACTGAACTGTAGACTATATTTTCTTTGTTTTCTGGCTGTTTCTGTACAGTTCTGTGAGTGCCTCTGTGAGAACTGTTGAAAACCATTGTCTCACTGTATCTTCAGCATGACAGCGATATCTCAGCGTACACGTATGAGAAAACCCTGATGATGGAGCAGAGATCTCAGATCCTGAAGCAGATCAACCTCACCAAGACTGAGCGTGAACGTGAGGTACAACATTCACCGTCAAACTCTACTCATGATTAAACATGTTGCTTTACAAACTTGTGCATCAAAGTTAATGTCAAAAGCCATCATTCCATTTTAAAAGCTTAGAAAGTTTAAACAAGTATTTGATATTTTGGCTGGATACTTTTCATACTAAAGTGTAAAAATACTTTAACTTCCATATTTATCTGTACTTTATGGAAAATATCTCTTTAATGTAATAATATTACATCACAGTATAAAAATGCAAATGAACTGCAAGGCTGGATGTTGAATCTTATTATGCATGACATCACTGCATGTGGGCGGGGCCTTAGCTCTCATTATTATTACACTCTAAAAAATGCTGGGTTAAATGCAACCCAGTGCTGGGTAAAATAGGGACAAACCCAACAAACCCATTGTTTTGACCCAGCGGTTGGGTTAAATGGTTAACCCAACCTTCTGGGTAGTAACCCAACCGCTGGGTCAAAACAACCCAATTGCTGGGTTTGTCCCTATTTTACTCAGCACTGGGTTGCATTTAACCCAGCATTTTTTAGAGTGTACCATCGTTCCTCTCCCTTCAGATCCAGAGCATCACTGACAGCTCTCGCGGGTCGATCCGCCGTAAGAACCCAGCCGCCGTCACGACCCAGCTGAGTGTGACTGAGGAACCAGCGGCCAGCAGCAAAGAGGAGAAACCAGAAGAGGAGGTACAGCATGACGGACCGAGCCAGCTTTCATCTTACATGGCAATAACAGCCACATCGCTTGTGTTGATGCTGTGATCTCAGCTTGACCGTTTTGTCTGATATCAGTGTTTATGTGATGCCTTTCAGTGTAATGGACACAGCAGAATCCAACTCTCTCTCTCTCTCTCTCTCTCTCTCATCTCTCAAAAGTCATTTATTTTAAATATTTTTAGTTATAATAAATGTTATTTTAATTATTTAATTTGTATCTTAATTCATTGTTTTAATTTTTTTTTAATATGAAAAATTATAATAAAAAAACTTGTGATGGTAAATAAACAAATGATTTATTTGACATTTATTACTTATTTTAATGAGAATAAATTTCATTTTAATGTGGTAATATGGTAAATATTAATTGCAGTTTTATTTAGTTTTATAACGTGTCTTTTAATTTAATTCTAAAAGTCAAAACAATGAAATATAATTAAAATGAAAGTAATCTGTCAATAAATAAATTACTTTTTATTATTTTAAGGACCAATTCTCAACTAACTAGCTGCTTATTAGCATGCATATTACTAGCATACTGGCTGTTTATTAGTACTTATAAAGCACATATGAATGCCTTATCCTGCATGATCATATTTTAGATCCCTTAATTCTTCCCCATACCTAAACTTAACAACTACCTTACTAACTATTAATAAGCAGCAAATTAGCAGTTTATTGAGGGAAAATTAACAGTGAATATGTGTTCTAAAGTGTAGCCATTATTTTAATTTAATAATGATTTATTATTTAATATTATTAATTATAAAGCATTGTCAGCTTCATTGTGATCGTAATAAATATAATTAAATATAATTAAAATGAAAGTAATTGTCAATAAATAAAATATTTTTGAGTTTTATTTTTATTAGTATTTTTAATTTAATAATATTATTCATTATTAAGCATTGTCATTTTCATTGTGATTCTAATCATAATGTAATTTATTATCATTATTGTTATTTAATTTTATTGTTTATTATTTTTATTTAATAATTTATGATTTATTATTTATAATTTAAATATTTCTTTTCATTTTGAATTCTTTTAATCTCTATCTGAGCATTAACGTTTTCTTTTCCTTCTCTTTTGCCCTGACATTCTCCATATGTGCGTATGTGCCGGTCCTGCCCTCTCAGTCTGTCCCTGTGTCCCCGTCCCAACAGGAACAGCTCATTCATGACCAGAGTACCAACCCGCCGACCCCGGCCACACCGCAGTCCCCCAGCGCAGACGCTGAGACCCCCGGCACGGCTGTTCAGATGACATGGACCGAAGCGAAGTGTGATGGAGAGCAGGCCAAACCTATAGGAGCCACGACACCAGAGGCCATCAAAGACCTCTTCAACATGAAACCGTGAGTGCAGCATGAGGCAAAAAGTCACTTTAGATTTTTTTTGCACCCTCAGATTCCAGATTTTCAGATGATGCATAAATCCCAATTTCGAAAAATTTACCCTTATGACTGGTTTTGTGGTCCAGGGTCACATATATTTGCAAAGGTTTGAATTCAGGTTCAGTTTTGCATTGCACACTTTTACACTCGTCTTTCATTTCTTTTTTGTCATGCCACAGAGAGTGGGAAAATCTGTGAGTATCTCTGTCAGTGATGCACATGTTCACACTCACTGATGTTGATGATTGTTTATGAGCTTATGGTTGATGGTTTTGTTTTCAGAAACCAGTCCAACTTGAGGCGCATGCACACTGCACTCAGACTCAATGAAGTCATCATAAAGAAATCCCAGGAGGCCAGACTAGTCCTGCTCAACATGCCCGGACCGCCCAAAAGCAGAACCGGCGACGAGAACTGTATCCTGATCATTTTTTATGTTACATTGTCTCATTGTTTCCCTTTAGAAAAGTATGGTTATTATTCATTTTTATTCCAGTTTGGTGTAAAAATTCTAAATTGTTTGGTAGTCCAAAAAAATAATGGGTCAAGAAAGATTTTAAAATGGCATTTGTTTTTAAATGGTCACATCGGTGCATTGCATTATGGGAAACTATGCAAATACACTACTGTTCAAAAGTTTTTTAATGAAAGAAATTAGTGCTTTTAACCAGAAATGATACATTAAATTGATCAAATATTATTTTAAAGATATGCATAATGTTACAAAAGTTTCGAATAAATGCTGCTCTTTTGAACTTTCTGTTCATCAAAGAATCCTGAAAATAAAAAGTATCACAGTTTCCACAAAAATATTAAGCAGCACAATGTTTTCAACACTAATAATATGTAATAATACTTCAACACTAATAATATGTTTCTTATATGCAGCAAATCAGCATATTAGAATGATTTCTGAAGGCTCATGTGACACTGAAGACTGGGGTAATGATGCTGAAAATTCAGCTTAGACTCAGAGCAATAAATTATATTTTACAACATATTCAAATAGAAACCAGCTTTTTGAAATTGTAATAATATTTCACAATATTACTGTTTTTACTGTATTTTTGGCCAAGTAAATCCAGTCTTGGTGAACATGACACACTTGTTTCAAAAATCTTACTAACACCAAATTTTTTAAAACATTTGCATACTGTTCACCATATATCAAGTATAGCGTTAGTTCTGGCAGGTCACGTTAGTCAAGCTCGCATCAGCTGACTCAGCTGATCCACATCTACCTATAGGAATACGACACCTATCTAAGCATTCATATATAAGGTCCCTCAGTATTATCAGCAGTTTTCGCATTGCTCAATAGCTAATTACCCTCCTCCATCCCCACATACTGCAAGAGCTCTCATTTCCTTGACTCTATCAATCAGACATGGAATTCATGGAGGTTTTAACCGAAGGTCTCAACCGGGTCCTCCTCGTGCGTGGTGGAGGTCGCGAGGTCATCACCATCTACTCTTAAGAAACTAGTCGACTTCATCCCATCCCATTTGCCCTCCTTCCCCAGTGTGGCCCAAGCAATATCCCAGAATTCCCTTCCATCAACCAGCTTCATTCGTCCAACAGAAAATCCCGTTCTACTGGTCTGCCAAGCTCTCACTGGCCAAACATCGCTCTTGGCGTTACTCTCGTTCATGATGGACGTGATCCACACTTCACTGTTCAATGAAGTGCACTGTTGATGTCAGTGGGTATTTGTTCAATGCCCCGCCTGCTGTAGCTTTCCTACATCATCTGTCAATCACCACTCTCACCCAATCAGGAGAAGCGGGTGGGTTGGGCTTGATTTGTTTTTATTTATTTGTTTTGAGGAAGAGGATCCAAAAAAGAATGTGCAAAGTCAAGGAATCGGCGTTCAAAACTACACCAGAGATGCTGTGAAATACTTCTGCTCTGGTAAAGACTGACAACCTTGGGAAAAGATTTTCATGGTTTGAGCTCGATCCCTTCGGTCTGCGGATTGGTCAAATGTGAATTAATAATGAGTTAATACTGGTGGAGGTCGCGAGGTCATCACCATCTACTCTTAAGAAACTAGTCGACTTCATCCCATCCCATTTGCCCTCCTTCCCCAGTGTGGCCCAAGCAATATCCCAGAATTCCCTTCCATCAACCAGCTTCATTCGTCCAACAGAAAATCCCGTTCTACTGGTCTGCCAAGCTCTCACTGGCCAAACATCGCTCTTGGCGTTACTCTCGTTCATGATGGACGTGATCCACACTTCACTGTTCAATGAAGTGCACTGTTGATGTCAGTGGGTATTTGTTCAATGCCCCGTCTGCTGTAGCTTACCTACATCATCTGTCAATCACCGCTCTCACCCAATCGAAGAAGCGGGTGGGTTGGGATTGATTAGTTTTTATTTATTTGTTTTGAGGAAGAGGATCCAGAGAAGAATGTGCAACGTCAAGGATTCGACGTTCAAAACTACGCCAGTGAACTACTTCTGCTCTGGTAAAGACTGACAACCTTGGGAAAAGATTTTCATGGTTTGAGCTCGATCCCTTCGGTCTGCGGATTGGTCAAATGTGAATTAATAATGAGTTAATACTGTAATGTGAATTGTGAAATGTGAAGTTTAAAGTCGGCATGAAATGAAACTTAGACCTATTTATTTTCCTATACGATCAGTGCATGTTATTCCAAAGAAAAAAATAGTTTTTATAAAGTTAAAATATAGAAATTGCTTCTGAAAACCTCTGAAACAACTCCAATCCATCTTATTTTTCATCCCCCAATCAAATCTATCTTCCATTTTTTGGTTATCTTCTTAAATGCTTGCATTATGAAAATCGCGAAATTTATGAAATTTGCGATTGGCATTTCACGTTGACTTTAAGCGGCTTCGTCTGCACAAGGATCTTTTGTGTTTTTGTTTTGCCTCATCAACCTCCCCCATGTTTTTATTCGTTCCTAGCTATCCCCCTGCCAAATACAGTCACAATATGTGCCAAAAAACAAGGCTGGCAGGGTGTGCGACTTGCTGTTTGACAGCAAAGCAGTGAGTGAGAGTCTATCGGTGCAACCGACACTGTAATTAGCGAAAGAACGAGCTAGAAAAAAAGAAAAAAAGTACTCAGCCACTCTGAAGTAGTGTAAATAGTGTACAAGGCATTATTAAATATCAGTGTAGTATTTTTATTGTGAAATAACTGAAGATTCTGGTGAAGAAACGCTGTTGTCTTACAGGGTCAGGGTGTTTTGGGTGGCTACAGGCTTCACTATGGCGGCTTGAAGTGTACTACGGTACCGAACCTCCCCTCCCCAACAAGCACTCAACCTGCACTGACAGCCACTGTGTAACAAATGATTGAATGAGTCTGTGGATTCATTAAATGAACGTGTGTGTGTTTGCATGAGTGAATGAGCGAGTTGCATCCTTGAGCAAATGGAAGTTATCAACCTCCTCCATGTTTTTATTCGTTGCTAGCTATCCCCCTGCCAAATACAGTCACAATATGTGCCAAAAAACAAGGCTGGCAGGGTGTGCGACTTGCTGTTTGACAGCAAAGCAGTGAGTGAGAGTCTATCGGTGCAACCGACACTGTAATTAGCGAAAGAACGAGCTAGAAAAAAAGAAAAAAAGTACTCAGCCACTCTGAAGTAGTGTAAATAGTGTACAAGGCATTATTAAATATCAGTGTAGTATTTTTATTGTGAAATAACTACGCCGATGCCTCTAGCGGCGAGAGTGTGTACTGCATCGGCCGTAGGGCCTCGTTATCGCAGACCGGACAGAGTTTTGTTCGCTGCGGTAGCATACTACCTGAAGATTGATTTTATTATGCTATAAAACAAAAAAAAAGTGTGTTTGCTGTTTATTTGGCATGAATTTCTAGCAATTCTTGTAATTAATGATGAAAAGGGTATACATAGATGTTAAAAAAAGAAGATATATTTCTAATACGAATCACTGAGTTGATGTGGTAACACCTTCTTGACATTTCCATTCCTCCAACTTTTCAATCCCTACGTCATTTCCAAACCTACAAGCACTGTTTCGATGTGATCACCGTATAAAAAGACTATAAACAAGCGCTTCCACTGCTGGGCTTGGCTCTATTCAAACTGACAGTGGACTCATCACATTCACAGTCTTTTTTCCTTTCTTCAACATCTCACGATGAATACCTGGCTTGTGTGTAGCAAAAAAGAAATCATGTGTATTCCTTCGCCAAGGAATACTGAGGCGTTCAACACATCTTGGGAAGAAAAGGGCTCTGAATAACAGTCTGAACTCGGTTCTGAATTTTGACCCACGCCATTGGATGTTCTTCAAAAAAAACAAAAAAATTGAAATCTTGCTTCATTTTATTAATCCTACACTCTATGAAAACGTTCTTGATGTTTGGTTTGGTTTCTAGGTTCTTTAAAGCACCGGAAAATAGTTTAAAAAGGCGTTAGACTGTCAGACCTTTATTTTTGAGAGTTTATTTCCATGACGTTTACCTCTGAAGTCACCTGAAGGCTTGTATTTGTTTTGCTTGACATTCCAGTAACTTTGGTGAAAACTGTACAGCTCTTCATGCATGTGAATGATGAACATGTGAAGCTCTGTGAAAGTCCAAATGTTGAAATCTGAATCAAATCCATCTGAACCAGTTGAAATAGAGCCAGGACCTGGGTCCGTTGTCCTGTTCAACGCATGCACATTATCCTGAACAAGCTGATATATATATATATATACTGTACATACAGTATTATGTTCACACCAGTTTATTTCAGTACTTTTAATTGTAAATGTGTTATTTTTACCAGATGTTTGGTGTTCTTGTTGTACACAACGGTTTCTTTGGATCAACTAGTATCTTAGTGTGAATGAATATTGATTGGTTAAAGGAGTCTATTTTTACTATAGGTAGTTAGTTTAGCCAAGACAAAACCCATTTTGCTTTTACTAGTTATCAGTGTATTAATTTATTTAAAGAAGAACTGATTACCAAAGTTATTTATGTTAACCTGGGTATGTGTTTAGTCTACTGCAAACTGTAATTCTGAATGAATTAAAAAGAAACTTGAGGGTTTGTTTTGTTTAGCAGTAAAATCATCATTTACACCGGTTTGTACTCATGCCTTAAAAACACAAATTGGCAGCTATATGTTAACAAAAAAAAGTGCAATGCTTATGTTATGCAATTTATTTATTTAATCTTTATTAATATTATCTCATTAAAAAATCTAGTTTTTAATTCTAGGGCCGATTTCAAGCACTCAAATTAAGCTAAAAGGACCAAAAATATTTCAGTGGATATTCACTAAAATATAAAAATATATAGCTCAAAAATGTTTTAACTGATGTCAGTGTAGCTCACATGTAATTTGACTTGAAAATGCATTTTTAAAAACACTGAGTTCCCTACTAATTTGATTGGAAAAGCAGATTTCATGGCTTATTGCTTTTTTACAGCACAACTGCAAGTTAGATATTACTGAAGTAAACAATCCGAGACGACTATAAGAAAAATGTACAAACAAAATCCTACTTTGTCTTGGCTTAGTTGAAATAGAGCCAGGACCTGGGTCCGTTGTCCTGTTCAACGCATGCACATTATCCTGAACAAGCTGATATATATATATATATACTGTACATACAGTATTATGTTCACACCAGTTTATTTCAGTACTTTTAATTGTAAATGTGTTATTTTTACCAGATGTTTGGTGTTCTTGTTGTACACAACGGTTTCTTTGGATCAACTAGTATCTTAGTGTGAATGAATATTGATTGGTTAAAGGAGTCTATTTTTACTATAGGTAGTTAGTTTAGCCAAGACAAAACCCATTTTGCTTTTACTAGTTATCAGTGTATTAATTTATTTAAAGAAGAACTGATTACCAAAGTTATTTATGTTAACCTGGGTATGTGTTTAGTCTACTGCAAACTGTAATTCTGAATGAATTAAAAAGAAACTTGAGGGTTTGTTTTGTTTAGCAGTAAAATCATCATTTACACCGGTTTGTACTCATGCCTTAAAAACACAAATTGGCAGCTATATGTTAACAAAAAAAAGTGCAATGCTTATGTTATGCAATTTATTTATTTAATCTTTATTAATATTATCTCATTAAAAAATCTAGTTTTTAATTCTAGGGCCGATTTCAAGCACTCAAATTAAGCTAAAAGGACCAAAAATATTTCAGTGGATATTCACTAAAATATAAAAATATATAGCTCAAAAATGTTTTAACTGATGTCAGTGTAGCTCACATGTAATTTGACTTGAAAATGCATTTTTAAAAACACTGAGTTCCCTACTAATTTGATTGGAAAAGCAGATTTCATGGCTTATTGCTTTTTTACAGCACAACTGCAAGTTAGATATTACTGAAGTAAACAATCCGAGACGACTATAAGAAAAATGTACAAACAAAATCCTACTTTGTCTTGGCTTTGCTTCTCTGAAAGGCTAACAGTGTGAGTTATTGAATCACTCGCTTTGGGCAATTCACTGATTTCACGGTTTGCAGACGATAGCGCAATTAATTCTAGATCAGAACATTAGTTTTGCATGGAAAATGGCTGAATCCCTCAGGCTTGTTTTTGATTCATTTGAAATGAAAACATTTTGTATGAACATTTGAAAGGGAATGTAGTGGAGAAATAGCAATTTTCTTTTTCTTTTTGTCTGTTCCGGGATTTTATGGTCATATTATTGTGTTCCTGTGTGTTTTTCAGTTGTATGTGTGAGAGTGTGTGTACAGTGACGTACACGCTGCAGATGTGGGTCCTGTAAATATAGCAGAACTAGTTAGTGTTGAGGTGTTTATTTTTTGTGTCAGTGTAAATTGAATATTTTAAAAAGATTAATAATGAGTATAATCTATTGTGTTTCATGGTACATAAAGAAAATAATGTAGTTTTATCTTACATTTCAAATGCTTTATCTCTATGGCTTCTGCAAAACTCCCATTCCATTTTACAGATTTGTCAGCACAAAATGCAATAAACCAATACCATTTTATTACGGATTATATGATCGAGTCCTTATTCCGAGCAGGTTTTCGAAGGCTCAAAATCTCAATCCTGGTCCCGCGATTCTTCAACACTCCATCATTTATACTACACACCTGATTAATATCATCAACTCATTAGTAGAGACTCCAAGACTTGAACTGGCTGTGATTGAGTGACTTTTCTGAGGAGGTTTTACTGTGAAAACTGTCAGCTAAAGCACTGGAATTGCTGAGAAATATCAAAACAAGCGTCTAGATTAACCAGTAAACCTCACTGTTGACTAGTCAACCATCTTGAACCCAGTTCCCTCGCATGTTGGGCAATCTGAAACATTTCTCAAAGTCAGTTCTTTTGAAGAATTTCTTTGTTTATTGGTGCGAAGTCAACCAATTTAAATTGTCACATGAAAGTGTTGACAGAAGTCCTCTGGCCTCTAAAGAGCATTTGTGGCTGGATTTTGGAGCAGAGACGGTAAGAGGTTGTGATCTTCCTCTGTAAACGAAATACTGTTTATACTTCTTTAAATAGATTCACATTCTAGTAATGGTGTATTAATTAAAGATGCCAAGTTTTGCGTACCTTTAAACAAAAAGGTTGAATTTGGCATTTCATGTAAACCAGGCATAATTTCCAGCAACAAAAAAAATTGTCTGCACTAAAAATGAAAAAGGTGCACAATTCCAGTCAATCACAGCTAATCAGAATTTATTTGATGTTTAATATAAGGTCACGTGGAGCAGTGAATTGAGTTTCCAGCGTAGCGTCTTCTGTTTTATATGATATATTTAAGAAAATATAGCATGTCATCTCGGGTATGGCATGTTATTTCTGCAGCATGAATACTAAGCAAAAACTCAGATTGACATGGAAGAGCATGCTTCATCCCATCAATTAAGACTGGAATACACTACTTAAAATCTGAAGAGATTTTAAAGCACTAGGCATCATACTTGCCAATTTGAAAATAGTTTTAAAGAAAAACTGGGCATCGTATACTAAACGACTTAAGTTGTTCTGAACACTCAACATGAGCCTTGTTGCTACACTTAAAAATAAACGAACTAAATAGTGTTTTTGCAGCAATGCAATAGAAAAACCATCTTTGGTTCCCTTAAAGCACCTTTCAGTACCAGTTCTTAACCATTTTTTTCCTTAGTGTGAAGAACATTTTAATAATCTAAAGAACCTTTACCCACTGTAAACAACCTTTTGTGGAATGGAAAGGTTCCATGGACGTTAAATGTTCTTCATGGAACCATCAATGCCAATAAAGAACCTTTATTTTAAGAATGCAGTAGACGCATGACAAATTAAATGTCTTAAAATCAGTTCAAAATATCAAACATGTCTGAAGATTAAAAAAAAAAAGTCTGTGCCCATCATACACTACATGGATTTCTGTGAATTGTCAACTTTAACAGCCCAAAATCTGTAGACTGGCATTGACTCTCCACAACTTTGCATCCAGACTGCAAATCAGGGTAAAAAATATTTGTGTATCTTGTATTTCAGCCTTTATAGGTAGGACACAACTACAGTGGAGAAACAAATTCAAGAGAGACAAAAATTTCTGTATCTAAAAATGAATTTATTAAGTCAGAAGTTGGCTGGTATATACAATGCACCAATTCCATATAAAACAACAGAAATTCTCTTATCTAATGATGCAGAATTACACAATCAATCATGCTCTGTTTTCATCTAACACACTAGAGTAAAAAAATCAAATAAACCGTAAAACCAGAAAACCATGACTTCACATAAAACTCACAAATTTATCACAAATTACACAGGAGCAAAAAATAATTTATGATAATTCAGAGCAATGCTGACTTCTCAATTCGTATCAGATTTATTAATTTCAATAATGGCGGGAATAATGGGACATGGGCGATGGATCCATGCTTTGGCCCATTCCCTGTGCTGACCGGGTCCCTTGACCCACAGATCCCATATTCACCAAGTGGTTAATGGGTCCGCTCTGGATGAGCGTATCCAAGGCTTTCTGCACGCTCGGGTTGTCAAAGTTGATCCCGGTGCCTGTGGTGACCGCTGGTCTCGGGGGGCCTGTTGGCCCGGCCATACGAGCTCCAGGAGGCCTCAGGCCAGGCCGAGGGTTCATCATGCTGCTCTGCGGCTGGACAGCAGCGATTTTGGGCATGCCGCCAGCGGGGGAAGGGGCGGCGTGAGAAGACTGGAGCCCGGCGGTCTGAGGGCCGAGGCTGGAGCCGTAACCCTGTGTTTGGGCTGCCGGAGCAGGACTGGACACTGAAGATGTGCCGCTGTTGAAGATGCTGAGGATCTTAGCCTGGAGTTCCTGCTGTTGGTTGGTGGCGGCAGGGGCGGACGCAGGGGTCAGGTGGGTGGAATGAAGGGACAGGCTGGTGTACGCGGGCTGAGCTGGAGCAGATAGAGCCTGTGTGGGCTGAGAGGGTTCGTGGGTCGCTGATGGAGGGTGTGCGACTAGAGAGACCAGAAACAGTGAAGGGTAAGGCTTGATGGGTAAAGCGTAACACAACATTGAGTTTAAAACACCTAATGGAGTTACCTGTGTCAGTACTGCCTCTGACAAGACGATCACGTTTGTCTCTCAGATAGTCCATTAGCCTGGCCAACTCATCTGGAGTCATAAACCTGAGAGATGCAAAGACGAACTATTATATTTGACACTTAACACCAGTAAAATGTCCCGAGTTTCAATGCCAATTTCAATAATGCAGCAAAAAAAAAAAAAGCTCCTGCACACATTTTAAAAATTCCATATTTGAATGAACAGAAATTAAAACAAATGGCATGTGATCTTTAAGTGAACACTGTTTAAAATATTTTCCAGGTATTAAGTAAACACAGAAACATATTACAAAAAAACTGTTACCATTTAACCATTCTTATGGTATTTTTGATCAAATAAATGCACTTTTCTAAAAAAAAAAAAAAAAAAAAAAACCTTTACAAGATCTTACCGACCCCGAACTTTTGAACGCTAGTATTTGTTGACCTACCTGCCCTCGGACAGCAGCGTGATGTGGGTCAGAACGGAGGTGGGATGACCCTCTCTGTCAGGTTCCCTCATCAACACCTCATCAGCCATCTTGGCCGCCTTCCTCGCTAACTCGTCCCTTTCTTTAGCACGGTGTTCAACTTTAAAGGAGTCAAAGTTGTGGGCCACCAGCACCATGGCATCCTGCATGGGCATGTTCCTGTGCTCTGCAACAAGAGTAAGCTGTGGTCATCTAAAATGTTGATTATGGCTTATATAGTGCTGTGTGAACATCTAAAATAGTGTACTGCAATCTTCTATCAACATTGGGCTGGTTTGGAGTAGTTGTGGTGTTGAATTGCATTGGATTTTTCCGGCTAGCAAGTAAATTGGCTTCAAACTCTTCGTGGAAGGACACACACCTTGTGGGGTCCCAAAGAGGATGTTGACTGTACAGGAACGGTGTACTTGGTGCTGCTGGGTGATGATGATGGCAAAAGGCGTACGAGCCCGACTCACATCCTCCAGAGCTTGAGTCAATGACACTTCTGTATTCAGGAAGATGAGATCCACCACCATACCCAGATCCCGAACCTTCCTGCCCACCGTCTCGGCATATTCCCTGCACGCAAACACGGAGCAGAGAATGTAACTGGTTCTCCAATAAAACATCTGATGTTTTAATCAGTGTTCAAGATCATAGTCACAGGACTCACTTTTGCAGCTTGTTGACGACTATGACGGAACAGTCCACTGGTCTCTCAGCATCATAGCGCTTCTGCAGCTCTTCATAATATTGCCGGTAAAGTTCGTTCCTCCGGCGCTCTTCAGGACGCACCCGCTCCTCTGTAAATTCAGAACCAAACACTTAAAGTTTTCACGTATACTCCTCCTCCGCTCCCTCTGTGACAAAAACTGTGTGCATGTAAATTAAACTTTGGTTCGCTTTAAACTAACCCAACTGAATTACCAATGCTGCTGACTATGACTGTTAGAACACTAGCGCAACCTCAAATAGCATGTATCATGTCTGTTTTCATATCACCAAAATAAAGAAAAAATATTTTTATATTGAAATATTTTAAGGATTTCTAAGATTTTTGCATTCACACAAAATTCCCATTACCTTAAAGCAGGGCTGTCTAAACTCGGTCCTGGAGGGCCGGTGTCCTGCAGAGTTTAGCTCCAACTTGCCTCAACACACCTGACTGGAAGTTTCGGTGTCCTGCAGAGTTTAGCTCCAACTTGCCTAAACACACCTGACTGGAAGTTTCTATGCCTAGTAAGAGCTTGATTAGCTGGTTCAGGTGTGTTTAATTAGGGTTGGAGCTAAACTCTGCAGGACACCAGCCCTCCAGGACCGAGTTTGGAGACCCCTGCCTTAAAGCAAAAACAACAAAAAGTGTCGTAGTAGTATTTGTTCTACTGCCTTTCACTATTGCTTATTTAAATAGAAAAAAATAGATTTTTCAGTAAAAAACAAAAACCTTTGTACAGGAGCATTACAATAAGAACTTTGGAAGAAAAACTTGTCAAAATCAGTGTTATTTTAGTATCCTTGATATATTACAGTTTCTATTAATATTTTCAATTATTTTAATTTTATTTTGTTTTCACTTTATTTCAGTTAGTTTTAGTTATTGTCATTTTCTTTTTTGTTTTTAAAATATCTATATATTTAAAATTGTATTAGTTTATTTAGTTTTAGCTATTTTAGTACTTCGAGTTAAACTAATTTGAAAATATTACAACTAGCTGAAATAAAATAATTTCAAGGTTTTTATTTTTTTATTTTATTTCAGTTGACCTTTATTTTATTTCAAACAACAAATGTTTTTTTTATTGATTTAGTTAACTATAATTACCCTGGTCACAATTTAAAAAAAAAAATCTTATTAAAAATAGAATTAATTTTCTTTATTAAATAAATCGGCTTTATTTCATGGTCGTAAACGATCAAACCAACCCTCAGACTCTCTCCTGCCGTTCCAGGGTTCTCTGAAGCGCTCTGGGTACGGCTCCTCTTTCTTCCGATAATAGTCGTACTCTCCGCGGTAATAACGATCATACCCTTCCTCTCTGTGGAAGCACAGTAATGTTGTTTAGATGATGTTGCAACACAGGAAAACGAGAGATATAAATGCAAACATGCAAAACAGCTCAAATGCATTGTGAGTGCACCTGTAGGAAGGATCTTTCTCCCTGCTCTCTGAGCCCCTGTGTCGCTCATCGGGCGGCCCTCTAGCATCATGCTCTCGAGGTGGACCGGGACGCAGCTCACGGCTATCGCCCCTCATCTCTCGACTGTCACGGTGGTCTCGAGAATCTCGCCCATGCACCGGGGACCGAGAACGGGGACGGGGCTCTCGACTGTCCCCGTAAGAGCTGGCTAGCCTGAACAGACAAAATGCACTCAGTCAACACATGCCAACAAAACACTTAACCCCAAACACTAACAGCTCAATTAGACACCTCACTGAGACAGAATCTTACCATTAAGTACTTAAAAGACATTATGTTAGTGAAATGGTAAAAACAAAACACTGTAAGCAAATGTAACAAGTTATTTTTACCAGAAAATCTCATTCAATTAAGCGCTTTCAGAGTTCGTTTCAGTCATGTTGCCGCAGAGCACAGACATGAGAGGGTGGTGCCGAAAATTAATCCAACCGGTCGCAAAATTCACATCATTTCTCTTATAAAACATACCTTCGCAAACTGCGAATATATATGGGAAAGATGTCAAACATTGCTTTTTGAGGTAACCATGAAAACCAGGGTCCATCTTTTAGTTTCCAAAAGTCAAATTTAAGTAAAATGAACGGTAGGTTTCAGGATTTTTTGTTTGTTGGTTTAAGTACGAGTTTTTAATATTAAAACTGCTTTACGAACCGCACTGTTCCACGACCGCAAAATAATTAAGTTTCAAATTATTTTCTTTTAAAACTGAGGTGGTGACGATGAATGGACTGGAAAGAAAAACACCAACCTCCAAATATAAATAAAACATCCAACAACTGAATGAACTGCATACATTAGTTTTAACTGTTTCCATCTCACTTGAGTAGATGAAATGATTAGGTTTTTGGGAATGTTTTAATGCTAAGTGAGTGTTAATTGGAGTGTCGACGAAGGCTCCAGCAGGAAGCAGCTATTGTCGGAGGACGATTTCGAAAACCGTGCATAGTAAGTGAACAGAATGAGTAACACACCGTTTAGACAAAGACACACCAAGGGAAATGTACTCAAATTACCCTTTCAACTTTATTTCAGTTAATTCTGACACAACTAAAAGTGAGGAAAAAGGGAAAGAAAATAATTAGAACAAACTAAAAACCGAAGAGCCACGAGAAATATAGATCGAACCGTTTTTGCGCACTCGACAATGATATTGATGCATTTTAGTACTTTCGATGAATTCCATTGTGGAGCGAAAAACGTTTACCAAAATTCTTGACAGAGGTCGTCTTCATTAGCAAAAATCCCAGCGATACTTTACCTGCGGGGAGGGCTTGACCTGGATTTATTCTGTCGTCTCTCCGCTGCCATATTTACATCTGCAAATAAACCAATCCAAACGTTCAATATGACAAAAGACGGGAATATTTCAGAGCCAAACGAGTTTTGGTTTTTTTCTTTCTCTTTTACTGAGAGGACCAACATTTCACATTCTGCATTGTATGAATCTAAACACGTTGTGTCTAAATTGCATTTAGAAATTTCCAAAATGTCAATAGCAGTTAAAAATGAAAAAACAACAGTTTGTGAAAAAAGCAGCAAAGGATCTTGTGAACCTGTGCATCATGTTTACGTCAGTATTTGATATTCCCCAGCTGTAAACACTTATTAAACACCTCTCGAATGATCTTATCTTACCTTATAGACTACTAACAATAACTGGCGCTTTGCACAAATAGGGTATAATACTCCATGGATCTTAGGGCTGCACGATTATGACAAAAAAACATAATTGTCCATTGTTCCCTTGAAATTGTGAAATGACAATTATCACAATTTACATTGAATGACGTTTATACCATTGTTTGAAGCAACTGCATGCCATATTTTTATATTAAAATAAACAAGCTGAAAACACTCTAACTGAAAAACTTTTATTGCTTTTCTATAGCATTAAGCCTCAAATGTCAACTATACATTGGATTGGTTTCTTCTTTAAATAATATTAATTAAAAAATATATATATATATGCATGATATTATAATGTTATACTAAAACTAAAATTAAAACAATGGAAAAACTTTAGATAACCTGTAGAAAGAAAAGAAAACCCACAAGCACTCAGAATAACATAAGTGGACTTTGAACGATTACGTAATTGTGGCATCTGTAATCGCGATTAGAAATTGTATTAATTGTGCAGCCCTAATGGATCTCTTTAAAAAATAAGTACAAATTAAATTAAAGCATTACCCCAAAAAACAAATGGCATCAAAATTATGATACTATTGTGTGATTTTAATTACAGTCAGGAAGATTATAATTTCAGTCAAGATGAACAAGACCAGTGAGACGGGAAAACATGGGATTTGCATATTAATTCATTTCAAAAAGTCAAAGGATACCAATATGCAACCTATTTGTGAAACGTTCTATTAGATATATAGCTTTTATTAATATGTACGAAATCTCATGACACAAAACGCTGAGAGTGGAGAAAAAACTAATGTGCAATTTGCATGAGGATCATCTTTAAGTTAATGTTTGGCTTTATTAGATTCACCACATTGTGGTTATTACAGTAAAATTGCAGTCATACAAATAACTGGTCCTATGATTTACTCTAAAACGTGATGTAACAACTCCAGTGTTTAATACTAAATCAGACCTTACCTAGTTTATAACCTTTATAAATTCGACCGTTATGTCCGGCTTTAGCGGCCTCAGCATCCTCCACTCGCTCAAACTGCACAAATCCATACCCACGAAACAGGGACAAAGCTGGAAAAAGGAACAATCATTTTCGTTTTACGCAAAAAGGCGCTTCTTTGTGGATTTTTGGCCTAAGCTTCCCTTGCTTTCAGCAAATCGCAACCATAGTCTTCAAACCAAAGTCTAAAGAACTGTGGATCAAATTATTTAAAACCAATTGTAGCGAACACTATAAAATAAATTTTTCCGAAACGTCTAAAGTCTTTGACGCTACTAACCCTGTATTTTCCCATATGGCCTGAACAGATCCTCCATGTCCTTCTTCGCCATGTGTGCCGTGGGCAAATTTCCAACAAAAATCCTTCGCTCCAGGTCACGAGGGTCATTGCTGTTGGTGTTGTACAAGGGTGGTGTACTACTCCGGCTTCTTCTGTGCGACATGCCTCTAAAAACTTTAGATAACCTGTAGAAAGAAAAGAAAACCCACAAGCACTCAGAATAACATAAGTGGACTTTGAACGATTACGTAATTGTGGCATCTGTAATCGCGATTAGAAATTTTATTAATTGTGCAGCCCTAATGGATCTCTTTAAAAAATAAGTACAAATTAAATTAAAGCATTACCCCAAAAAACAAATGGCATCAAAATTATGATACTATTGTGTGATTTTAATTACAGTCAGGAAGATTATAATTTCAGTCAAGATGAACAAGACCAGTGAGACGGGAAAACATGGGATTTGCATATTAATTCATTTCAAAAAGTCAAAGGATACCAATATGCAACCTATTTGTGAAACGTTCTATTAGATATATAGCTTTTATTAATATGTACGAAATCTCATGACACAAAACGCTGAGAGTGGAGAAAAAACTAATGTGCAATTTGCATGAGGATCATCTTTAAGTTAATGTTTGGCTTTATTAGATTCACCACATTGTGGTTATTACAGTAAAATTGCAGTCATACAAATAACTGGTCCTATGATTTACTCTAAAACGTGATGTAACAACTCCAGTGTTTAATACTAAATCAGACCTTACCTAGTTTATAACCTTTATAAATTCGACCGTTATGTCCGGCTTTAGCGGCCTCAGCATCCTCCACTCGCTCAAACTGCACAAATCCATACCCACGAAACAGGGACAAAGCTGGAAAAAGGAACAATCATTTTCGTTTTACGCAAAAAGGCGCTTCTTTGTGGATTTTTGGCCTAAGCTTCCCTTGCTTTCAGCAAATCGCAACCATAGTCTTCAAACCAAAGTCTAAAGAACTGTGGATCAAATTATTTAAAACCAATTGTAGCGAACACTATAAAATAAATTTTTCCGAAACGTCTAAAGTCTTTGACGCTACTAACCCTGTATTTTCCCATATGGCCTGAACAGATCCTCCATGTCCTTCTTCGCCATGTGTGCCGTGGGCAAATTTCCAACAAAAATCCTTCGCTCCAGGTCACGAGGGTCATTGCTGTTGGTGTTGTACAAGGGTGGTGTACTACTCCGGCTTCTTCTGTGCGACATGCCTCTATGAGCTTTAGGTTCAACGGCCCGTTTTCAAGGAACGCTTGCAGTTGATTTTAGTTACAAGACTATTTGATTAGCTATATTTCCCCCAAGGTCTTGAAATTGATGATGCATCGACATGTAAGAAAAGAGAGATTCCAAAGGTAAAATGACTGGACAAAGTAACAAAACACCGCAGAAGTCTTTAAAAGTCAACATGAAAACTTAATACATATCATCATGTATAGGGATGCGCCACCGATTCGATACTCAGTATCGGTATCGGCTCCGATACTGCCGTTTTCTGCCCGATTGGGTGTCAGTCAGACGAGACCGATCCAAATCCGATATTCTGCGTATACTATTCTGTGTTATTGTTAAGCACCACAAAAACATTATAAAGCACCATAAAGTTTTCGTGCACTATATTCCAAGTCTTCTGAAGCCATTCCATAGTTTAATGTGAGGTACAGATGAATATTTACAGATGTTTGTCATCCTCCATTCAGTATTAAAACTGCGTGTCGCCTTCGGTTATGACAGTCAAGACAATGAAACTCTCTCCAAGATGATTTAATGTTCCTATTATTATACTTGATCTGTAGATAAAGATCAATGGTTTTGCATAAAATGACTTTATCTTGCTGGAGTTTAGTGCTGTTTCTAAATCCTGTTACTTTCTACCGGCTATCTGTTAGATCACAACACTGGAGTAGAGAGCACTATGAATTGTTCTTCACGCGCACAGTAACTGAAATTTAAATCTGCTGTGATATGTAATACACTACGCATCAATATCTCTTCTCTTTGTGCAATGTGTAATATTTTACCAGATTTAGTCCTACACTTCTTCACTTTTATTTGTTCCCCACTAAATGTTTTTTCACTAAATGTTTAGATTTTATAAAATTGTGCACTCGTGATTTTTCTAGAGTCACTTTTGCTGCTGAAATATCCACTAACCTAGTTTATAATAGTATTTTTGTCATAGATTATGATTATATTTTAGAATTTGTTATTTTTCTGTATAATGAAGTTGTCTATATTTAGTAGATTGTGTTTAACACAAAAGAGTGATGATCAGGTCAACACGCAGAGATATAGAAATTCTTCACTGATTTAAAAAAAACTGCGCTAGTATCAGATCTGTGTCGGCCGATACTCAGAATTTTTGGTATCGGATCGGCTCTGAAAAAATGGTTTCGGTGCATCCCTACTAATATATAGCACTCAGGTCTGAATGTAGATTGATTGATTGGATAATTATTATCTAATTGAATATCCTATAATCCTAAAATACTGTGCCAATGAAGTTTCATGTTGACTTTAAAGACAAACTTGAGAAACTTCACAACAAGTAGAATTTCTAAGTACAGTTTAATTCACATGCTGTGTTTTGCTGCCTGATCGAGTGACATATGAACACTTTACAGTCATTCACACCAAATAAAATGTTGAAAATAAAAGTAACTTTTTGGCTTAGTGAGGCCTTGGATTTTGCAGCTGCACTCGAAGTCTGCAACATTCTCTTGCAAAGACGCTCCCTCAAATTGCTCTTTTAAATGAAACATATTTCTCAAGTATTTGTTGAAGGAATGTGGGTGAAGGTGAAAGGAAAACCTGTTGGAAGAACTGACCACAAACGGGTTTCCACGGAGCACGCAGCGGAAAATACGAGAGCTCGTCGTTGAAGATAACATCAAATCTTGAATAGACCTGAAAGAGTAGTTAAGAGTAGTTCTTGGGGATGAACATAAAATGCTCCCCAAAAATGTCTTGCAAGTTGTCCAAAGTTTAAAAATTCGCTAACTTCGGTATCCACAACATAAAGGCGATGCTTGAAGAAAATGATGGACCAAAGTCAAGTCAGTCAACATTGTGGACACTGGACATCATGGTTCAAGGGGTCATCAAATATTTTCTCTACAATAAAGCATTGAAATGACCAAATCTTATTTTCCACTACAACGCACATCTGAAAGGAATCGTCATGCAGTTTCTCGGGCCGTATGTTATTCTGCATCTTTTCGTCATAGCAGCAGGACGGTAAGAGTTCACAGATGCTGTAGTCTTTGTGGGCCACTTCGGCATTCTGGTGACATTTTGGTAAGTTGCAATGCTTTATCATCATACCCTGAGTTTCCAAAGCTGCTCAACACCTTACCAGGCGATTGCTGCTGGTCATTCCACCTAAATGATTTTTCACTTTTTTTCACAAGACTCTACCTCAAGAATATCAACTGTCTGAAAGAGCCAACAATGGAGAGTGAAAACATGAATTTTGTATTATAATATTTAATCAGATTACAAGATGCTATATACCATGTACTGTACTCTTAAAAATTAGATAGAGACAGGAAGTGTGCAACATAATAGGAAAGTTTTGACAGCATTTATTATAACAAATCTCAAAAGGCGAGTTCAACTGTTTTAAAACTTAATATTGAAATCAATTAAAATAAAACGATCAAATCAGGTCTTTATACAAGTTAAATGCATCTTAGTGTTAGCCGTTAAAAAGTCTGGGATCAGTAAGATTTGTAATGTTTTTAGTCTCTTTTGCTCATCAAGGCTGCATTTAATTGATCAGAATACAGTAAAATGGTGTAATGATGCTGAAAATTCACAGGAGTTAATTATATATGAAAGTATATCAAAATAGAAAACCATTATTTTAAATTGCAATAATATTTCACAATATTAGTTTTTTTCTGAATTTTTGGTCAAATAAATGCAGCCTTGAACAGAAGAGACTACTTTAAAACACATTAAAAATGTTACTGATCCTAAACTTTTGAACAGCGGTGTACATTTCTTATGTTTTAGGATTTTGACACTCCATTACAAATTTTAATACATTAATACTTGAATATTACATGTTCAAGAAGTAAAGCCTGAAAGACACCAGTTCCTACTGTCTCGCATTGTTCAACGATTCAAAACAATTAACTGCTACGATAAAATGTCGTGTGATTTAGTATTTTAATACTCCGTTACACTGTCTATCAGCCTCCACTGTCATATTTACAGTGCTGTTTATTATTCAAAAGGTAGAGACAATGAAAACGGGCCACAAGTGAAAATGGACAAGCATAATATCCTTGTCATCGCCAAACAGTGTTGTCACGTCCGTCGTTTTCCCGCGGAAATGGGCTACTTGTTTTTCATGTCCGCGGGTTGAAGCGACCTCAATAACGTGATATTTAGCCACTGGAGTGCGAATTTTACCAGGGGAACCCAGCCACAAAACGTGTGTTTTACCCCCCGTAACGCGACTTTTAACAGGGGACATCGTCGAAACGCGACCGGGCGGGTTTTGTTGTGAAAACCTGGCAACCCTGGCGCCGCACCAACGCTTCAGCCATTTTGAGACAGTGTCGTGACGTCACGCGAAATTAAACCGTGTAAAAGAACGCGCACATGTTACTGCAAACGAAAGAGACCGCGTATTCCTGTGAAAAAAATCCATATCGTCCATATTCCGTGGGTTTGAAAGCTGTACGGAAAACCGCGCACACTTCTGCTAATGTGGGATTCGATCAGACGCCATGTTGCTCCGTAAATTCGCACAGTAGAATTCGCTCGTGCGAGGGTTTTGTTTTTATTTTATTTTTTTCACTCGAGTGCGTTTGTGTTCCAGTTGAACGATTCAAACATTGCGTACTTACTACCAAAACTACATCTACGGCTTTCAGCAATCGAAAAGAACAATCGATGCTTCGACTCACACGGCGGCTAACAAGCTAGCTTACATTTAAAACAACGAATGCCGTTGGAGCGCTAGGATTTTCGATTCATGAGAAGAGTTTTGTCAGATCATGGAAGCGAAGCCTTACCGTTACCATGGGAACCGAGAAACTATCCGGTGATTTTCTTCGTGGCGTCCCGTTTGTGCGAACAATTACAATGAAAGACCCGCTGCTAAACTGCCGCAAACTTGCGGTGATCCTGTGCGGAACTGCGAGTTGCTTAGAGACGATGTTTTCAAAATAAAAGTACCAGTTCTAAAGTTCCTTTGAAAACAACGATTGCTGTACAAATAATTATGTTTAAAAAAAAAGCCCTTGATTTTTGTTTAGACCGACTTGCAAATGCAAAATAAAAATAATACATTTAGAAGTACGTGGTATCTTAAAAATTAAAGTATAAATTGTATTAAAAATGTATAAACCTATTATTTTATTTTTAATTTATCGTTGTTTTACGTTCACAAAATTAGCACAAAAAGTGTTTTATAATTTATTTCCAATACTGGCCTCAATGTGGATATGAAAATAAAAATTATTGTTTATTTATAGGTTGTTTTCTTTGTTTTTAGAATATTTGACAACTTAAATGCCGTATGCTTTTGACACAGCGGACGCAAAACATCATGTGACTTCATCACGGGCAAGTTGGAGTCACATGAATTTTGGGAATACTTAAATAATTTACTAGCCGGTTAACATTTGGGCTCCCTCGCCTGAAAAGGTAAGACTAATCAAATAACACTGTGAACAATTTTAATCTTTCTTTTGCTGAATAATATCAGTCCATGCCTCAGATTTCCACCGTCATTGTCGGATAAACCCTTAATTTCCTGGTTCGTGTTCTGAGTTACATGAACAGTTATATGGTTGTTCCTTTGGTTTTTGGTGCCCTCTTTGCTTCAGATTGTTATAACGGATGAGTTTTCGGTTCTGTTAGAAGGTTAGGTTAGTAACTGTGGTGATTTCCTGTGTTTCAGATGCATCTTGTGCTGGTGTGTTTGCTGCTGGGGGTGCTGGAGGTTTCTGGGGCTCCAGATGCAGATGAGATCAAATATCTTCCTGGACTTTCGAAACAGCCCAGCTTCAAGCATTATTCTGGATACTTCAATGTGGCAGATAACAAACACCTTCACTACTGGTAAGCTCGACTTTCACTTTAATTTAATTGACCCTAAGAATGGTTTTGTAAATTCCCAAATGTAAATGTCCACCATTATTGTGCTCTGTTCCTCTTGATCAGGTTTGTTGAGTCTCAGAAAGATCCGGCCGGTAGTCCGGTTGTTCTGTGGCTTAACGGAGGACCAGGATGCAGCTCCTTGGATGGTTTGCTCACAGAGCACGGACCTTACCTGGTGAGAATTCAGTACACTTCTTTATTTAATCATACTGATGGTTCACAATTAACTTAAGTTAAATATTTAAAAACATAAATGCTTTAAATAATGTGCATTATCCCTTCTCTCTGGTTATTCACAGATCCAAGATGACGGTTTAACTCTGGAATATAATCCTTATTCTTGGAACAAGGTATGGATTCTGTCTTTTTTTTGTTTTGTTTTTTTGTTAAAATTACTTAAGCATTACCAAATGAGTTATTTCTGTGGTGTGAAATGAGTCACAGGGCCAGTTTTCACCCTATAACAGCAGTTTCGGTAACTGGACTATGACACTTCCTTAAGCCAGTCACATGCTCTCATGCTCTTTTATTCTTGGCTATAGCAAACCAGCTTTATTGTACTAAACATGGCCTGTATTTCCAGATTGCAAATATCTTATACCTGGAGTCACCAGCAGGTGTCGGCTTTTCCTACTCTGATGACAAGAAGTATACTACCAATGACACAGAGGTATGATTTAAATCATATTATATATATATATATATATATATATATAAATAATATATATGTGTGTGTTTGTTAAGGCCCGTCTAGGGTAAGGGCACAACATGAAAGAGTATGACACGGAAGAGTTGTTTCAGAAGAAAACGAATGAGCAGTATTTTAATGAGCACAATGGTTTTACAGTACAACTGGGGAATTTTAGCTTCGGGAGCCGACAAGGCCAAAATAACAAACAAAAACCTACTAATTCATACACCTCTAACTAGTGCTGGGCGGTATGACCAAAAATGTATATCACGGTATTTTTCAAAATTATACCGGTTTCACGGTACGTGACGGTATTTTTTTTTCATGCATACCGGGTGTTAACCATATTTTCTACTGATTGAGAGGAAATACTGCAGTATATTGACTTAGAATGTTCGCGGGACAGCACTGGCGTAATCTTCCAACTGAATCACAGCTAAGGTTTATCCAAGTTTATAAAGTTGCTAGGTTTGTCAGTATGAATATTCTATGGAAAAAAGCAGCTAAAAGGGTCTGAAAGTTGCTAAATTTAGTGCTAAAGTCGCGCTCGTGTGTGTGAGACGCGGGAGCTGATGGCAGGAGGCGGTGGATATTTGTGGCGGTCAATGTGGATATTGTGGATGAGATCACGTTCTATTAGTTCTACAGCTTCAGTTTCGGAACTTTCACGCTTAGTAACACATACAGCTGTTCCCTCACCACAGTGCAACAGTGAAAAGGGACCCGTTTCAAACAGTGTCGCGTTCCGAACGTTGTTTAAGCGACATACACCGGTATTGCGGTATTTTAAAAATTCATATCATAACAAAAATAAACACCGGTATTCAGTATGAACCGGTATACCGCCCAGCACTACCTCTAACTATCCTCGTTCACAAAAGAAAAGAAAAGAAAATACAATTACTTCCCTACCTCCCTATCCAAAAACAATCAATAAAAGGTTCCAACAAAAATGGCGTTGGTCTCCCTACTTCCCCAGAACGTTATGTACAATTATTTACAAAGGTGAGCAAACATAGGCAATCCAGAATCAAGGTCAAAGAACATGCGGTGGTCTGTATTACGAATGAGTGGGTTAAGAAAACTAACAAACAGCAATCAATCTCTCACAGACACACTCGAATGAACACACAAAGATACTCTCAGTCTTACTAACACAGTCTGTAACTAACTAACAGGGCAAACACAGTGAGTGAGCACAAGGCTGATGCAGGAAGTGATGAAGGAGGCTTTTATAGGCAGCTAGAAGTCAGCTGACCACCAATTACACTGCAGGAACCAATCGGTCGTCTTCCTGGACAGAGACACTCAAACACCTCCCAAAACAAAAGAAAACACAGAAATAGAACTAAAGGGACATAACTATATATACATATACATTTGTGCATCTTATGATATACGTGCCTAGTATAAACATTATGATAATGTTTCTTAAAGCAGCAACACAAGCAAAGTCCAATGGATAGATACATTTAAAAATGCGTGTGT
>NW_015633542.1:1157382-1162124 GCF_001515625.1 Sinocyclocheilus rhinocerous
TATATATATATATATAATATATGTATTGTACAGACAGGAGTGTTTAATTGCGTAGAACATAAAGTATTTAATTGAACTCTATATGATCAAAAAACAAAATGATAACCATATAATAATCGCTGACTTTCCAGGTGGCCACAAACAACTACTTGGCCCTGAAAGAATTTTTCAGGTCGTTTCCGGAGTTCAGCAAGAATGAGTTTTTCTTGACTGGCGAGAGCTACGGAGGCATTTACATTCCAACGCTGGCTGAGATCGTCATGGAGGACAGCAGCATTAATTTACAGGTAGTAAGGAGGGACTTTATTTTGACTGTATTTCCCATAAACGACACAGATATTGAGCCAGTGTGTATTTGTGTCTTAAAGGGTATTTCTATTTGAATGACCGACGTGTGTGTATTTGTGTCTGTAAGGGTATTGCTGTAGGAAATGGCTTGTCCAGTTATGAATTAAATGACAATTCACTGGTCTATTTTGCGTACTATCATGGACTTCTTGGGACCAGGTGTGATCTTATTTTTTTTTTACCTCATGACTTTTTTCGTGTTGCTCTATTTAACATGCACTCTTTTATGCATGGGTCTGCATGGGCAAACAGTATAAAATGTAAATTGTAAATAAAGTAAATGCATTGTAAAAAAGAATTTATTTGTGCATTTTATTTGTGTATTTTGCTTTTATGTATTTGTATATGTGTATTCATTTTTTTGAAATTTGTTTTATATATAGCTTGTGGAATGACCTGCAGAAATTTTGCTGCAAAGATGGAGTGTGTAACTTCTACGATAACCAAGATGTGAACTGCTCGACTTCTGTAAGTTAAAACAGTGCTCCACTAATGGCTTAAGATGCCATGTCACATATTCTTTACTTATCTTTTCGTATCTTTCTGTCACTCTTTAGCTCACTACAGTTCAAATTATAGTCTACCAGTCTGGACTCAACATGTATAACCTGTATGCACCCTGTGCCGGAGGTGTTCAGCAGAGAGTCAGGTGAGCTTGGATCAGATATGTGGAGTAACTGTTCAATGTCATTTCATGTGAAGACGTTCCAGTGTCATTTTGTTCTGTGTTCTGAAACCAGCATTGAAAACGGCCAGTTTGTGATCCGAGACCTGGGCCACCACTTCGTCAACCATCCATGGTCCAAAGCACAGAACGAGGTAGAGAAACCAATTTATGTGCTGCTTTCGGACTACAAACTTCACTCAGAACGAAAACTAAAATTGTCACTCGCTCATTACTGCCCTCGTATTGTTTCAAACCTGTATGAGTTTGTTGTGCAACACAAAATTATGTTTTTAGCTATTCTGATGCTCATTTCCATACAATGGAAGTAATATTTTAGATTTTAATACACTGAATATATTCCCATTCACGGCAGTGTAATGATAATAGTAATGGCAACCAGGTGTGGTTTAAACAATATATATCTGCGCATGTGCAGCATGGGGGCAGATGCCCTGGGAGTGTGCGTGGTGGCAGCACGCCACAGTTGTAACCGCTAATAAATACCAACGTTGCCTTTCAACTGTAAAGCTGTTTTATTTAATGGACTCACAAGAACAGAACATGGTGTCAGAAGTGGCTTTTTGAAAGGAACGTATATGGTACGGAGCGGAGTATGAAAGTTGAGAAGAAAAGTTAAGAGTGTATGCACACGTGGATGACAAACACAGAAGATGGAAGGATTGCATCCGCCTCCGAAACTTCAACTTACCGGTAATGTTGCTGAGAATTGGAGACGATTCAAGCAACGATTTCTCTTGTACTTGTCTGCAATTGATGGAGATCGAAAAGTGGAAAAGATGAAAGTGTCATTGTTTCTTCATGTGGTGGGTGATGAAGCATTGGAGGTATATAATAATTTCACTTTTGAAGAAGGAGAGAGTTTGCGATTTCTCTCTCATTTTATTTGCATATTGAAATTATGACTTGTTAAACCCACACCACTGGTTCTTGCGTGTCTCGTAACCAAACACAAAACTCCAGTTTGAATATGCAAAAGTGTGTATGTGAATTTAAGAACATTGTATGGTTTTGAAACGACATGAGTATATACTGCCTAAAATTACATTTTTGGGTGAATGGTCTGTTTAAAGGGATACCTCACCCAAAACTGAAAATCGTCATTTACTGACACTCAAGCTGTTCCAAAACTAAGTGAGTTTCTTTCATCTGCTGAATACAAAGAAGACATTTTGAAGAATGTTGGTAACCAAACAGTTTCTAGTCCCCATTGACCTCCATATAACTTTTTTCCCATACTGTGGAAGTCAAGGGGGACCATCAATTGTGTGTTTACCAACGTTTTTCAAAATATTTTATTTTATGTTGCACACGAGAAAGAAACTCGTACAGGTTTGGAACAACTTGAGGCTGAGGAAATGATGACCGAATTTTCATTTTTGGGTGAACTGTTCCTTTAAGTACTATGAAGAACAAAGCTTTGTGTCTGGTGTGTGTTAGTAGGTCTTCTATGATTCATTTGTGCTTTGAGGGTTAATCCACATGAATTTTCTCGTTGAATCAGAAATTGCGAGGTGTGGTCTCCCTGTTCAAATCTTCAAGGCTCGATCCTCCGTGCACCAACTCTACTCCATCCACCCTGTACCTCAACAACAAGCTGGTGAAGTCTGCTCTCCACATCTCGCCCAATGCTTTGGACTGGATCATCTGCAGGTGCGTTGAGTGGATTTTAATAAAGCAAATGAGTTTGCGAATGAGTTTTGGACCTTCATTTGAAATTGTCCGGTTGTTTGTTGCAGCGCTGAAGTCAATCTGAACTACAAACGCCTGTTCATGGACGTGAAGAAACAGTACCTGAAGCTTCTTGGAGCACTAGTGAGTGATGGCAATTTAAACGGTTATGAATCAAATATTTACCAGCTTTTGTTGATTTCAATCACATCTTTTCAACAGAAATACCGTGTGCTGGTATATAATGGAGATGTTGACATGGCCTGCAACTTCTTAGGAGACGAGTGGTTTGTGGAGTCACTCCAGCAAGAGGTGAGTTGTTTCCCACTGATATTGTGTGTCCTATTTTCTTTTAGTCTTGGTCTGGGGACTCTGGTCTGGTCAGTAAAATAATAGTTTTTTTATTTGATTTGATTTTTTCCCCCAAATTAAACAATCTGTGCACCCTGACCCCTAGTCAGTAAGATTGAAACTTATTTTATTTTATGGAATAAATAATAATAATCATTAATAATAATAATAATAAATAATTATACTTTATTAAATATTAAAGTATTATTGTTAAACATTTTAATGTTTTATGTATTTCATTTAATAATTAATTAAAACATTAACAATTAATAATAATTATTATTATTTCATATTTTATTATATATTTAACTTATTTAATGTATATATTTTATTTCATTATTTTTATTATTATTTTATCAATAAAATATTTATCAATGGAACTATTATGATTATTATTTATTTTATAACAATAATATTATTAATAATAAATAATTAACATTTTAATATTTTCACACATTCCATTTATTTAATAATAATGTATTATTATTATTATTATTTCATATTTTATTATGTTTTACTTATTTAATTTAATTAGTATCATCATCAGTTATTTTTATTTTTTTATAAAAAAAAAATTCTTTTGAGAAAGCTCTTGCCATTTTTGTGCAATTATGTATCAGACAGTCCGTGTTCTTTGCGGTCTGAGACTACCTTTTTTCCTGTAGCAGAAGAAACCCTTTCTCTTCACCTTCTCCAACAGGTGCAGGTGCAGCGCAGACCTTGGATTTATTTCAATGGTGAAACTCAGCAGGTCGGCGGCTTTGTCAAGGAATTCACCAACATCGCTTTCCTCACAGTGAAGGTGAGACTGCAATAAAACCAATCACATGGTACACTTTCTCTGGTGACTGTGATGAAAAGCTAAATTACTTAGACAGCATCTTAGGCAGCTTACTATAGAGATTTAGAATGGAGATTTACACACACTTCCATTGTAAACTAGTTTTACTGTAGTATATGCATCTGTGACCTCTGTCTAATATGTGAGCTTTTTTTTTTCTCAAAGTAAACTTGTTATTTTTTTTAATTATATTTATCTATGTCCTCCACAGGGTTCGGGTCACATGGTTCCCACTGACAAACCCATAGCGGCCTTCACAATGTTCAGTCGCTTCATCACCAAACAACCTTACTAGAACACACTCAGGGATTTTTAGTCTTTTTAAATCTGAATTTGCACTGTCACACTGGTAAAATGTTTCCGATTTATGGACCACTGACTGTTTTCTGTCACTTAGCCACTCAAAACTGCTCGTGTATTTCTGTAGTTTAGTTGCCAGCCTGTGAACTAGATTAAGTCATGCATCCTGTACATAATGATGTTTCATCGTATGTGTTTGAGGGATTCACAGACGTCTGTTCCTCCATCCATCTTTGATTATGGTTGATTTAGTAGCGAGAGATGCTGAGTGTTTACGAATTGAAATCCAATCAGCTGTGAGTGGATGCTGACTGTGTATTGCACAATTTTAGCTTATATCTTCTCTATTAAACATGAAACTGTAGCTTTTATTAATCATCACAGATATTTTGTCATCCCTTCAGGTGTTGATGCCTCACTGTGCTAATTGTAGACTTTTGTTGAGGTGTCATCGAGTTGCTTGTTTGATTGTGGTTTAAAGTGATGTGTATATGATCTCTGGTACTTTTTGTGCTCATAAGGGAATAATTTTTGTGCCTTTTATCC
>NW_015633542.1:1162255-1172777 GCF_001515625.1 Sinocyclocheilus rhinocerous
TTTTTTTAATTAAAGAAATATTCTACGATTTTAAGTTTTTCTTTGTGATCTTATTTTAGAAAATGGTGCATTTAAACCCACTCAATCATTTCAATGATGCATTGTAAAAAAAAAAAAAATCCGTAAAATTTATGGTAAAAAACCGGCAGCTGTGGTTGCCGGAATTTTACAGTAAAAAATACGGTAGCAACATTTTAGGTTTTACGGTTTTAACTTAAATTTACAGTTAAATACCGTAATTTCATTAACTAACATAATGTTAATATACCAACCTATTGAAGTACTGAAATCTGTTTTGTACCTTGTAATACACTGATAAGCACCAAATGCAGGTGGTGATGAGAAAGTCACATGATGAACCAAAGCCTATCACAAGCAGCTTTTAAATAATAACATATATAGAAGATGCACAGTGTTGTTCACACAGACACTAAACACCATCATGGTAACACACATGAAACTGAAATAATGCAATAAACATTCATTTAACAACATTAGGTGTAACACACAACCCTAATATACAAAACTGATAAGAAAAAGCTAAGAAACATAGTTATTTCAATAAAAAAAACATCAAATTTGAAATGTAACGCAGGGAATTCTGGGAATGTCGATTTACGTTTATTCACTGTAAATTATATGAAAAATAATTATATTTTTCACTTCCAAAAACGGTATACTACCGTAAAATTACATGTAATGTCCAATACAGTTTTTCACCGTATATAGTACTGTAGCATTTTTACAGTCTTTTACCGTTTAATTCACGGTCATTTTTTACAGTGTGAACTAAACTTTTAAGATAAAAAAAACAGTAACACTTCCTGATTTTTAACAAGTAATTTTAATAAAGAGGTACAGCTATTTCATTCACATATGAGGATGGCAAACCAATCACATTAAACGATCAATATACGATAAAACTTGTACAAAAAATTATAAAATTCAACTAAAAGTACAAATACATTTTGTTTTATACATCTAAGAGTTGTACATGTGTTTTTGGGGTTCAGTCACTTGTGTAAAGTCAACATGAACCTGCATTTGCAACCCATTTTGCTTCTGAAATGTGAATAAAGTAGTTTGGTTCTTCATATTAATGCACTGATTAATTGGGTGGGTGTTTAACAGTAGAACAGAGTCATGTCTGAATGTAACTCTGTATTGGTTTGTGATCTGCTCTCCTCAAGAGCATCTCTACGTATCCAAACGGTAACGCTGCTTTTTGTAAATATATACTTATTTGCTTATACTGGTGTAATCGTTATGCAACAGCTATTTACACTGTGTAAAAAGTTAGACTGTATTTACACTGAGAGCAAATAGTGATAGATGCTGTTTGCACAAAGTGTAAATAGAAGTAACATGCTATTTGTGCTAAAGGTGAAATACCTAAGCAATAGTGAAAACAGCCTTTGCCAACAAGTTTGGTCATTTGCACTCATTATAAATAGGGAAAAAATAGCATGTCAGATGAAATTCAAAGATTATAAATACACTTTTTTTTTCTTCAGAGTAAAGTGCAGATTGCACACAATTACACCAGGAATGCGTATTCACAGACTAAATAGGGCAAATTTAGAGTTGATGTTGACCGTAACGATAGCAGGTCTTGAGGATCAAATGTTCTGTACAGTTAACAAACATCATGCTTCTGCTGGAAGGTTAGTTCTCCATTTATTGCTCCTTATTTTAGTATCTGTGCATGGCTTTACACATGCAGTAATGTTAGCGCGGCTCTTCTCTGGTCTTAAATTGAGTTGTCTGTTTCACCCGACAGCTTCCTCTCGATTATTTCTCTCAGACCTGTTCTGAAGTGTAGGTTTGCCCCCACGATGATGTAGCCCTGTGAAATCAAAGATGGAGAATCACAGCTGAACATATCGAAATGTCTGTATCTTAAACTTATGATGTTAAAGGTTTCACCAGCCGCTTACATTGTGATACTCGACCACCTCTTCGATGAAGTCTATCCCGTCCGGTAGAGGGATCTGCACACCTCGCTTAATGTAATCTTATATGAAAACACATGACCAAGCATTTAGATGCATTACAATTTCTAATTCACATATTTTAGGTGAATATGTTTTCTCAAAAATTAATAATGGAATTTTTTTTTTTTTTTTTGAAAGAAATTGATGTTTATTCAAAAAAAAGTATTAAAAGTGACATTAAAAACATTAATAATGTATAAAGATTTTTTTATTTCAAACAAATGCTGTTCTGAAAATAATTTAATTAAAATTATGAAGCAGCAGCATTTTAAAAAATCAGCATATTAGAATGATTTCTGAAGGATCATGTGACACTGAAGACTGGAGTAATGATGCTGAAAATTAAACTTTGATCACAGGAATAAATTACATCTTATAATATATTCACATAGAAAAATTGTAATTATATTTCATAATTTTACTGTTTTTTTTACTTTTAATAAGAAAATGCAGCCATGGTGAGCATGAGAGACTTCTTTCAAAAACATTAAATACCAGCCCCAAATATCTGAACAGTGGTATACATGTCATTTAATATATAATATATTGTTTCACTTACTGTTAATGAGAGGCACCACTGATATCTGCAGCATCGTTTTCAGCGGACCTTGCAGTGGAATAAGCTGAAGGAAAAATATTCATTACATTGACTATCTGCTCTTGATCAGTCTTGCATCGAATATATTTGTGTGGAAACGCAAACTTACAGCCAAAGACTCGAGAGCAGATTGATTGGAGAAAATTTTGAACCTGAAAACAGATTCTCAGTTCAAAATCAATGTTAGTCAAATGTCAAAAAGAGTTCAGTGTTTGCACGTCATATTCACCTTCTCAGATCTAAATGGATGGCCAAGCGCTTGCCCTTCATCGATACTTTTGCGTTGAACTTGCCTTCCTACAAACAAGGTGAAATTTGGTGCATTTCTAGCATTCTTTCATTCTGAAACGATATATATTGTGTATAATTCTCACCATGGTCATGCTGCTGAGCTGGACTGCTGGTTTTCCTGGAGGAAGAACCAACACTTTGACGTTACAGTTGACGGCCACACTGGCACCAGAGGTCTTGATAGTGGAGCGAGGAGGAGATGTGACCTCTAACTCCAGCGACAGAGGATGCTCCATGAGAGCCGGGTTCTGATAGAGAATAGATGGTTGCCGGGGTTGCTATGCGACTGCTGTACATACACTGAACAAAATTATAAACGCAACACTTTTGTTTTTGCCCCCATTTTTCATGAGCTGAACTCAAAGATCTAAGACTTTTTCTATGTACACAAAAGGCCTATTTCTCTCAAATATTGTTCACAAATCTGTCTAAATCTGTGTTAGTGAGCACTTCTCCTTTGCCGAGATAATCCATCCACCTCACAGGTGTGGCATATCAAGATGCTGATTAGACAGCATGTTTATTGCACAGGTGTGCCTTAGGCTCAGTGTATATACATCTTAGTTTTGCTCACCAGCATCATGATTGTCCCCAAGTAGGTGGTCCTGAGAAGCATCTCTAAGTCCTTGGGCATCTGAAATGAGTCGAGCAATAGTTGTTTTTGTCTTATTTTTGTATCATGCTCTTGAAATGTATTAGACGGCATCTTACTCGTTCATTTGCTATCTGCATTTGGAACAGTCCACCTTTGAAGTAAGAGAAGAGGCCGCTGTCAAAGAAGTACTCGGAGAGAGAGAGATAGATCATACGATCATACTCTCTCACTACCGGATTGACAGCGTAGTTCACGAGTGTCTCGTTCTCATTCTTCAGGTCGTAAAACATGCCCTGTGTAGACGAGAGAGCGAGAGAAATACAAAAAAATAAATAAATCACACTGACTCATAAAAAAACATATATACAGTGGGTACTCAGTATTCAGTATTCAGACCCCCTTAAATTTTTCACTCTTTGTTATGTTGCAGCAATAAAAAATTGTATTTCATTTAAACCTTAAAATTCTAAAATATAGCCTATATTAGAAAATGTACTTCAAGGGGCAAGAAAATACATTTCCGGTCTTAAAATACATTTTTGGGTGAGCACAAAATTTATTTTTTTGTTTTGGACAAGTTAAGATTTAAATTATTTAATTCATAGATTTATATGAAAACTTTTTAAAGTTTTACTATTACTATATTAGTAATATATTTTGGCCATTTTTTTGTAGATTTTAATATATATATGTGTGTGTGTCGTGTGTGTGTGTGTGTGTGTGTGTGTGTGTGCTGAATGGTGAGTATTAATGTATTTTGAACATTATCATTATAATCCTATGCAGTTTTTTGCACATGTACTATGGTAACACCATGGTTTTTTTTTTTCAATGACCAATATGGTGCTGATATATAATATATTTAAAAATGGCAAATAATACACTATACCATTCAAAAGTTTGAGATCGGTTTAAGATTTTTGTAATGTTTTTGAAAGAAGTCTCTTATTCTCACCAAGGCTGCCTATAAATACAGTAAAAACACTAGTACTGTTAAATATTTATTCTAATTTAAAATAAGTTTTCTATTTTAATATATTGTAAAATGTAATTTATTCCTGTGATCAAAGCTGAATTTTCAGCATCTTTACTCCAGTCTTCAGTGTCACATGATATGCTGATTTGCTGCTCAAGAAACATTTCTGATTATTATCACTATAAAAACAGTTGTGCTGCTTCATATTTTTGTGGAAATTGTGATACATTTTTTTATATGAATAACATGTCTTTGCTGACCCAAAAAACTTGCATATAAAGTTCAGTAACTAGTCATCTATCACTCACCCTAAAATCCATATCAAGGCTAGTTTCTGTCACCACGGGGTCATTTAGCAGTGAGTAATCGATGCCCACGTAACTGTCCACCTCCGTGCGCACTGAAAAACACATTCCCGTAAACACACGAGTCTGCCAGATCAGTATATCACAACAGTTTTACAAATATCAGCATTGTTCTCTAACCTGGGATTGTTTCCAGTAGCTGGTTAATCAGAACTAGTGCAGCATGGTTCAAGGCAGGACAAATCTGATAGAGACATATATGCAAAAGTTGATTAAAATCTGTTACAATGTCATTAAAGTTACAATATCTTTATGTATGTGAGCACCAGTACAAGCATCAGCTAATCCTGACTAGAAAACAAGCAAACAAACCTGTTTATTTAAGACGAAGCGCATTCCTGTAGTCAGGAACGTTCCGATAAAATCATAAACCCTCCTGTGGGAATATTTAGAGACTCATAAGAATATGCTATGTAACAGACAGACATGCAAAATGCTGAGCAAACAATGTATTTCATTCATAAAGAAGCTGTACAGTTAATCAAATCATGTCATGTGCAATAAACATGCTCAACATTGAATATAGAGTGGTGTACCCGAGGGTCCCGCTAAATCTGGCCCTCATCTTGGTGATGAATGCATCACAGGTGACGTTGGAGATCTTGAGACGTCCGTCCTTGTCTTTGATGAGATGGAGGACTGTGAAGATGTTGACACCTTCAGCGGAGGCGTTGATGGCTCCTTCATCATAACTGATGGAGAGAAAGGGGGCACCTCATCAAGGATGCATTTATTTGATGAGAAATACAGTAAACATTGTGAAATATTATCACAGTTTAAAGTAACTGTTGTCTGTTGCAATACATGTTAACATGTAATTTATTTCTGTGATCAAAGCTGAATTTTCAGCATCATTACCCCAGTCTTCAGTGTCACATGATCTTCAGAAATCAATCTAATATGCTGATTTGCTGCTCAACTGATTATTATCAGTTGAAAACCATTGTGTTGATGCATTTTTGTGGAAACTATGATATTTGTTTATATTAAGGATTATTTGATTAATAGAAAATTAATAAGAACAGTACTTATTTGAAACTGAAATCTTTTGTAACATTTACAATGTCACTTTTGACCAATTTAATGCGTCCTTGCTGAATAAAAGACTCCTTTCTTTCAGTTGCTTGTGACCTCAAATCATAAACGTCTTTTGCTTGCTTTCTGCAGATGTGTTCTTCAGACTCACAAGAGCCAGTACAGGATGCGTCTCTGGAAGTTGAGGGTGATGGAGGAGTTCTGCACCTCGAACAGCAGCCCCACATCAGGCTGGAAGCGCAGGTCAGACGTCAGGTTCAGCTCCGTGATCTTCACACTAAACAAACATCAGTGCAGAATTAGAGCCGGCGGGTATGGAAGCCCGTTTCCGCCAACAAAAAAAATAAAAATTGCGACTTTATCTCACAATTCTGATTTTTTTTCTTCTCAGAATTGTGTGATATAAACTCGCAATTCTGAAAAATAAAGTCAGAATTGCGAGATATAAACTCGCAATTGCGCAGAAAAAAAAGTCAGAATTCTATATCTCGCAATTCTGAATTTCTAACTCGCAATTGTGAGTTTATATCACGCAATTCTGACTGATTGTGAGATAAAAAGTCGCAATAACCTTTTTTTATTTTTTTATTCAGTGGCGGAAACTGGCTTCCATAGGCGGGAGGTTTTATGAAGTGACTCATTAGGTTCGTTCAGCCCTTGTAGTTGTCATTCTAGTCCATACTTAGTAGGCCTTTTTAATGCCACTGACACCTAAAGGGCACCATCACCCCTTTATTAGTTTCTGAATGGTGCTCAACCCTGACGCTTACTGTGCGTGTGAATGACCACATGAGGGCGCTGTGTGCAACATGACTATATATGACAGTGGAAATCCAGTAGATAAAGGAAGGTCAAACATACTCTTTGATGGTGTACTGGAAGCGGCCCTCTTTACCACGCATCTCTGGCATGGTGATGTTACTCAACTCTTCTTCCACGAACTTCTTTGTCTCGGCCTTCACTGTAAAGACGTCAAGCAGAGGCCAGTCTGAGACTTTTAAAGACTCCTAAATGATAGTTGCATTTTAAGTCTGAATGTTGGGCTTATTGTCAGATATCTTACGCATCTCCAGTCCTCTGTTGGTGATGCGGATCTTGCATCCAGGCGGTTCTGCTAAAGTCATTGTGATTAATGAAAGAAGAAAGATGACAGAGACTTTCAGCAGTCCCATGATTCCTCAGCAGACAATGACCACATGAGGGCGCTGTGTGCAACATGACTATACATGACGGTGGAAATCAGATAAAGGTCAAACATACTCTTTGATGGTGTACTGGAAGCGGCCCTCTTTACCACGCATCTCTGGCATGGTGATGTTACTCAACTCTTCTTCCACGAACTTCTTTGTCTCGGCCTTCACTGTAAAGACGTCAAGCAGAGGCCAGTCTGAGACTTTTAAAGACTCCTAAATGATAGTTGCATTTTAAGTCTGAATGTTGGGCTTATTGTCAGATATCTTACGCATCTCCAGTCCTCTGTTGGTGATGCGGATCTTGCATCCAGGCGGTTCTGCTAAAGTCATTGTGATTAATGAAAGAAGAAAGATGACAGAGACTTTCAGCAGTCCCATGATTCCTCAACAGACCTGAAAATCAACAATTTAGGTGTTTAATTTAATTTAAGTATGCAAGAGACATTTTGAGATAAGGCTAAGGTCAACCAAACTGTCAAATTATTTTTCAAAGTCGTGACTAAAACAAAGATTACTAAAGTATGTTTTACAAGAAAATACTATTTTAGTTTTTCTACTGTAGTAATGTTTTTGTAGAAATAATTTGTGAAATGTACTATTAATTTCTGAGTGAAATTTATTTCAAAGTAAATTCTACATCATTTTTTTTCAGTCCAGGATCAAAAAGGTTAAAAAATAATGAAAATAATAATGAAAAAACTTTATTTATATTCCCAATTTCCATGTCTTTTTCATGAAAGTGAATAAGAAGAAATAGAAGTCAAGTTTAAAATAATTTGACATCATAAGTTTATATAATGGACTAAAATGGAAAGAAGAGTAATTAAAATGTATTAAAATGAAGTACAAATAATACAAAATAAATTGAACTTAAATTGAAATAATATATTTTTAAAAAATATTAAATAAAAAAATAATGTAAGTCAATTCAAATCGAATACTAGCGCACCAAAAACCCTTCCTCGTGCATTAGTTTTAAAGATCAGATCAGAGTTACTCTATCTGCCCATTGATGGTGCAGCTTTTCTCTCCTGCACCAAAGAGCTTCTCCAGAGCGGCAGCTGAATATATAGAGACAGCAAGCAAATAAGAGAATGATCTTGCCTTTCAACCGTATAGAAGAAAATATCCAGTGAAAGAAGTCCAAGTGTGTCGTCTCTCGTCTCTGTAGCAGTGTGTGTGAAGGGTCTGTGTCTGCGTGTGTGTGTGTTTATAGTGCAGAGGAGGAGAGACTGCGTGCCTCGTCTGAATGAGAGAGAGACGGACAGAGAGACAGAGAGACAGAGAGAGCGAGAGACAGAGAGAGGGAGAGGGAGAGAGAGACACATAGAGAGAGAGAGACAGAGAGAGAGAGAGACAGAGAGAGAGAGACTCTATCCTTACAGCATCCCCAATGAGAACATTATAATGTGGTTTCTAGGGTGTTGCTGTTGAGAGTTTTTAGGCAAAGTGTTCTGGGCTGTTGCATTGCTGTTCTGGTGTTTTTCGTTCATATACTGTTCAAATGGTTTGGGATGAGTTATATTTTTAGTTTTGTTTAAATCACTAAACCTAAGTATGATGAACAGTAAAAGTGTAACTTAGCAAGCAATATCCAGTACTGTAAAAAAAAAAAATAATTGTTAAAACTATAAAATAGTTTTGCTTACACTGGGATGCAGCACTTTAATTGTTTATGTAAATGCGCTTTTAAATAATAATTAGTAAATAATAAATACATTAAATTTAAATAATTTATCATGAATACATTTAATTTTAAATAAATAATTTAAATTAATAAATTATAATTTTGCACTAATTTTAAATAATTTAAAATAAACAAATAAATAAATTATAATTTTACATCTATTTAAAATATAAAATATATTTAAATCAGTTAAATGATAAATAAATTAAATTAATTAATTAATTTTAAATTAATTAAATTTTAATTTTAAATAAATATATTATAATACTGTATAATTATTAATAATAATTAATGTATTATCAATGTATATTAATTATATTCTGTTTACTATTTAATATAATAACTATTCAGATGAATTCAATTATATTAAATACAAGAACATCTGAACATTTAATTACTACTCAGTATAATACTGCAGAGACTCAGTGGCCAACAGCTTAAATGAGGACACTCTCTTGGAGGTCGTGTGTGTGTGTGTGTGTGCGAGTGTGTGTGTGTGTGTGTGTGTGTGATGCTGGAGGCAGCTGTCTTTAATCCCCCAGATATAACCAACAGGAACAAACGGGATCAAAACAAACCATCCCGCAAATGGGCTTTATAAGGTCATTGACCCCAGGGTCCGGCTGATTTACCTCGCTTCAGAGAAGACGGTCTCAGGCAGGCGGAAAGATTTCACAAATGCTTCATTTATTTTGTATTAAACCCTGTGGGCTTGGGAGCTTTTTTTTTAAGCGTCAAGAGGTAATTACTCCTCTGAGACAATGTCTTTCAGCAAACGCATTGTCCGTATGCAATAATAGGTGACCTTTGACACGAAATGATGCTGAATGAAAGCTATATGTCTTTACATTTCAGGAAAGACGAACATGTTCTTTGTGAAACAGAAGTGTTTTTGCAATGAATCAAGTTTTTTGGGGAACAAGAAATAGCCATAACATGAGAATCAGTGCATGTTAGTGGAAATCGCTTACATTTGGAATGTTCCTCACAAGTGTTTTCAGCCATAAAGTGGTGTTTGCTTTGAGAAGGCACTGGGGTTACTACAGTTCACAAACACAAGGTTGCTTCTTTAGGTCAATACCCCAAACATAAGAACTAAAACAATGTTACACAAGCAAAATCAACACCAAATTTACATTCAAAATATGTTTTGTTGACATTGGGACAACACAGAAACTGCCTGGTTATGTAAATGTCCTTTTAAAGGGGTCATATGATGCGATTTCAATTTTTCCTTTCTCTTTGGAGTGTTACAAGCTCTTGGTGCATAAAGAAGATCTGTAAAGTTGCAAAGACTAAAGTCTCAAATCCAAAGAAATATTCTTTATAAAAGTTAAGAGTCAGTCACGCCTACCTAAAACGGCTCGTTCTAACACACCCCACATGTCTACGTCACGATGTGAGAAGATTTGCATAACGCCGCCCAAACGTTCACGCAAAGAAAGAAGGCGTAACTTATATTCTCGCTGTAGTATTGTTGTTGCCACCACCGCCATGTCGTGAAGGCGCTGTGTGTTTCGTTGTGAAAGCGAAACTACTTTGTTTGGCCTTCCAAAAGAGGACACGACTAGAAATCAGTGGTTAAGTTGTATTTACAACACTGTTCCAGAACACTTCAACCCAAATATCCAGATGTGTGCAGCACATGTTATGGAGGACTGTTTCCTGATCCTGGTAGAGTAGACTACAATGCCGGCTGTTCTGACTCACAGACTGTAAGTACATTTTCATTATTTAAAGAGTTTGTCACTGATGATTAAAACACGAGTTTTGAGCAGTGTAGAGTAG
>NW_015633542.1:1173637-1199687 GCF_001515625.1 Sinocyclocheilus rhinocerous
CACCAAATACACCAAATAATGTTCTTTTTAGCAGCATCATATGACCCCTTTAAATTATACTTTTAAATAATGAAAAACAAATACATATTTTAAATGAATAAATTATCATTTTAATTACATTTTAAATAATTAAAAATATATAAATAATATTATAGTACTATATAATTATTAATAATAATTCATGTAACATTGATGCATTTTAATTACAAAACAGTTTTGCTGACAAAGTAATACTGCACAGCAACTATTTAAATTTACTTTTAAATTATACTTACTTATATAAAATGAAATTATATAGTGTATATAATTTTACTTTAATAGTATATATACTTTTAAATTATATATATATATATTATATAATCGGTATATATAATTATATAATTTTAAATAAATGAATATTTTTAATGAATCAATAATGAATTTTTAAAAATTACATTTTAAATAATTAAAAATAAATAAATACATTTAATAAATAAACAATATTTTAATTACATTTTAAAGCATTAATTATTTAATTTTTAAATCATTAATGACATTAATGATTTAGAATAAATAAATAATATTATAATACTATATAATTATTAATTCAATAGCAAACTCAAAACATTTCAGATATTTCTATGAGTATTTGGGTCAAAGGGCAAAACAACATGATGTAAAATGTGCCGCAGCTATTTAAAACTAACTAGTGTTGATCCATAATTTAAACAGTAAAATCCTCCTTGTGTAGCATTATTTAAAAAAACAAATATTAAGGCAATTGATATTTTACTTCTTTGATATGCAGAATTTCTAAATAGGAACCACTTCATGAAGGACACTATAAATCCTATGAGCCAATAATGTAAAAAGCTTCTCTATCCAGGATGCCGGTGATGTCCGACTGCCAAATTAACAGTGCAAATGAGCGCAGTTGTCCAAATTAGCTTTATAGAAACAAAAACCTACCTCCATTTGTGCTGGAGGCACTCGTTCCCCTTTGAGTGATGCCACAAAATGAAACCATAAACTTTGTACACATTTTGTGCAAGCATTACAGCTTATTCCCAAACTTCCCTCCCCAAATAGTGCCTTTCACAATAATTGAATACTTACAGCGGTGTGGAAATGCAGGCTGGGTAACTTTAGTGTTTCTCAGATATTAACTCTTAGAAGAAGCAGATATTTTCTTGCCGTCTGAAATGCACCAGTTTGAATCCTCGCTGTACTCCTTCCTCTTTTAGTCTGGGTTCACTATGTTCCCACTTTATAGGCAGCCAGAATTTATAAGGGCAGGTTGGGAAAGGGTGTTCCTCTTCGCCTCATGTCATACGACCTTGTGACAACAATGTTGGCATTAATTCATAATCATGATGATGTGCAAAGAAAACATTTTTCCAAAGATTAACATTGTTGCATCTGACTTCTGTTTCATTGTCTACAAACTGAAAAGTTGCAGCATTTCACATTATAGTGGAACGATGGCTGCAGGCTGCATCAAACAGATTCCAGCCGTCTGCCCTTTCATTTTTGGAGGCTAAACCTTAAATTAGTTCATGACTTCTTAGAAGCCCATGTTGCAAGGTTTCATAGAGTCACATGATGCAAGAAATGGGTTCGACTTCAAACCACAGAGGACCAAGGCGGAGCTCACTTTGGAGAATCGAGATGTTATTTCAAGCTTTTGGCCACCAATTATGGGGTGAACAGCACATCAGACTTGCTTTTTTAAGTAAGACTTCAACCTGTTTGAAAAGAGTGGGCGAGGAAACGCGTCACATGCTCTTTGTACCAGACGGATGAGTAGCACAAGTTTAGACTCAACTCTGGCAGAGAACATTTGATCTGGTTTTCCTCCCACCAAAGACCAGAAATCACTCAGAAGTCTTTCTGTAGACCATCAGTCCTGATGAACGGCTTGAGGTGCACTGTAAAAACAAATCTGTAGCTTTTACAAAATAATTTTGGCAGCTGTGGTTGCCAGAATAATTATGTAAAAAATACAGAAAAGCTGTAAACACATTTACGGCCAAAAACTGTAATTTTTACAGTATAATACTGTAATTTACAAACAAGAACATTTGAATGTAAACCAGTAAATTCAATAACGCACACTGCTATTAAAATCTGTTTTGTACCTTTAACACACTGATAACCACGATTATAATGCAGGTGGTAAAAGAGAAAGCCACGTGAAGAATCAAAGTCATTCATGCAAACACAAAACACCATCATGGTAACACACATGATACTTAAATAATGCAATAAACTTTCAATAAACTACAGAAGATGTAACATAAAGCCCAAATGTACATAACTGATAAAAAACTATTAACTATTAAAAAACATGAATATTTAAACAAAATACTTTCAAATGTAGAGTGTCACGCAGGGAATTCTGGGAATATCAATTTACAGTTTTTGACTGTAAATTGACTGTTTTTCGGTTGTGCATGTGAATGGGTTTCACTGGGGTTGATAAGTGTTTTCACTGGTGTATGTGGGAGGTTTTCGGTGGTGCGAATGAGTGGATTTCACTGGGGTTGATCAGTGTTTTTCATTTCACTGGTGTTTGTGGGAGGTTTTCGGTGGTGCATATGAATGGGTTTCACTGGGGTTTGTCGGTGTTTTTTCGTTTCACTGGTGTTTGTGAGAGGCTTTTCAATGGTTATGGCCTATACGGCCCCTCATAGGAAAGTTATCAATGTGTCTGTCCAGAAACTAATGATGAACGCGCAGTTTGCAGAGAAGCATTTCAGTTGCTCACGGTGGACTGACTTAAAGGGATAGTTCACCCAAAAATTAAAATTCTGTCATCGTTTACACACCCACAAGTTGTTTCGGGCCCACAGTGATTTCTTTCTTCTGTTGAACATAGGGGAGGATGCTTTGGGGAATGTGGGTGGCCGGGCGGTTTCTGGTCCCCAGTGACTCAGTATATTTTTTCCCTACTATGGAAGTTACTGGGGACCGGCAGCTGTTTGGTTGCCCACATTCTTCAAGGTAGTCTATCTTCTTTTGTGTTCAACAGGAGAAAGAACTTTATGCAGGTTTGGAACAACCACCTGAGTAAAGAATTTTCATTTTTGGGTGAACCTTACCTTTACCAAAAGCAAAAAAGGCCTAGCTTGCTCTATTCTTTTTCTATTCAATCTGTTTTTCTTTTTATTTATTATATAATTTAAAAACAAACCTTGCTATGTGTACTGCGTTAAGCTAACTGAGACTTGTTATAGCACTTGTATATCATTGCTCTTTTGTTGATTTTGATTGCTTCCATTGTCCTCATTTGTAAGTCACTTTGGATAAAAGCGTCTGCTAAATGACTAAATGTAAAGGTAAATTATACATTGATTTGTTATTTTTATTTTTTTTTTACTTATAAAACTGTACAATTAACAGCATTTTACTGTAAAATGACATGAAACGTCTGGTTAGATCTTTTACTGTTTTTCCCCTGTATATAGTACGGGAACTTACTGTTAACCTATTAACAGTTTTTTCGTAGCGTTTTTACAAAATTTTACAGTTAAAATTACACTTATTTTTTACAGTGTGGACTTTTGAAGCACTGATTCAGGATTTGAGAACATACAGTAGTTATATTGTTTATAACTACTGAAATGTTTTTTTTTTGTTAATTGAAATTAAATAAAATATAAATATGACACTGTAAAAGAAAATTCATAAAGCTGTGAATAAAACAAAGAATATTGGAGCACGTTGTACATGAAAATACTTTTTCATGTGTTTCAAATTTCACGTTCAGTTCAGTGTTACTTGCCATTTCTTTGTAATTGTTTGTGAAATGTATTAGCAATTATTAATATTTTTTTATTTAAATTTTTTTTTTCCAGTGATGAAAAACCTGAACTTAATAAGCTTAAATAAACTTTGTTAGTCGGTGTGTCCTTGTATCTTTCACCTTTAACCCTATAATTACTCAGGTAGGGTAAGGATAGTCAAATCTAGCCTAAACCATGAAGTATACTCACCTCAGGGATGACATAAGACTCCTTTGTGGTTGTTCTTGTTTGAGGCTCAGTTTGTAGTTATAAGTAAAGTTTCACGGGAGGCAATCGTAACAAAAAAATCTCTTCTTTTATTAGTTACAATGCAAAGCAGTTAATGCTAAAATAAAACAAAATCAGCACAAGTTCTATAATCAAACTCTAAACAGCAATATTGGAGATGCTGTTAAGCGCTCCTCGTGTCCTTCACACTTAATGCAGGCAGCATCTTACTCCTCAGACCTTATATACTACTTTTTGGGGAATTCTAACACCATTCTGTCATAATCTGATCAATTCCTCCATGCATGTCTTGTATGATACAATCTTTCTGTTGTAGGTGTATCAGTCTCTGTAACTTATGCTTATAGACGGATGTCCTTCCTTTGCCGCTTACGTTGCTGTCTGCATCTAGCACTCTTCCTCTTCTTCATCGTAGTCTTCATCTGCACTGTAAAAAATTATGGTGATTTTAACAGTAAAATACTGTAAAAATGCTACAGTAAAAACCTGTTAACTGGTTAACAGTAATTTCCATACTATATTCGGTGAATAAATGTAATTACATTTAATGTAATTTTACAGTAAAATACTGTTAAAAATACGGATTTTAGAAGTGAAAAAGAAAAAGTCATTGTATAATTTACAGTGACAAACCGTAAATTGACACTCCCAGAATTCCCTGCATGACACTTCATATTTGAAACTAGCAAATAAAATATCATTGAAACAGCTAAATAGCAATATCAATGTCCATATCCAAAAACAACTTAGAAATGCTGCCTTGTCAACTAACACAAAAGTTTAACTAATAAGCTATATATATAATAAAAATAAAAAGCACATAACAAAATCACTAAAACTTGAAACCTGAAAATATGAAAATAAAAGTGGATTCAAATTATTAATAAATACCATAATATATAAACAATACTACTGACATACAAATGTATTCTTATCTAAAACCTTATAGATTTATAGTTTATATTCGAGTAGATTAGAAATGTAGTCCGTTTGGAGAGTATAAACACAGTCAGCATCTAACCAGAAGTGAAAACAGCAATATAACATTAAAATAAAATAAATAATAAAGTGAAGTGCACACGATCAATATGAAAATGGCATGATGTACAGATAGGAAATGAGCCAAATTCAAACAATTCACAATAGTTCAAATGAAGTAATGATATAAGTAGAATAGCCTATTCAAAAGTGGAGTTCATAAGCAAACATTCACAAGAAAACTAATTTAAATAGCCTTTATTTAAAAGTTTAATAATATAGTAATTAAAATAATAATTCAAAACATAGACTTACTTAATGCCATTAAGTAAATGTAACTAAAACTAAGTATTAGCGAAGAATATTAAATATAATTTTAAGCAACTGAATTAAAACTTAAATAAAATAAAAATAAGTATTACATGAAAAAATGTAACTTAACAAAATCTTAAATAACAAAAACTTAAATGTTGCCTTGGCAGCTAACTTAAATAAATTGAAAAAAAAAAAAAACATAAATTGCTAAAACTAAAATAAAGCTAAATGGAACTATTTGGGGAGGGAAACTAATAAAAATGACTAAAGAAATTCAAAACATAGACATTGACATTTTATTGAAGTAAATGTGTAAACATTTTCAGGACAACAATAAAGAACGTTCATATAGTGTCCTATAAATAAATAAAACCGTGTTATTTAATTTCACTGTAGACCGACTGAATGAACGCCTCTCTACAAATGGCCGCGCGGTTTCGACGACTTCCACTGCGGAGCCGCGCATGCGCATTAACCGCGTCCGAGTGCCCGATACAAGATGGCGGAGTCGGTGGGGAGGGAGAGGCGGAGGCGGGTCCGAACCGAATAGCGCAAAGCCTATTGAGGACTCCGATCAAACCTCTCCAAGGTAAGGGATTCAGTCATCGAAGAGCAGCATGAGACGTATAGGCGTGTGGCGGAATGTACGGGGCACAATAACATCCCCGCGGTTGCTGCATACGCGCGCAATGCACGCAATAAACAGGCATTATAATGCGCAGTGAGCGCGGCGCCTAGTATGCGAGAGCTCGCGCCATCTTGACGACCGTTTCCACGAAGCAAAAATGCGCGCCTAAAATTTGTGGTCGTAACGGTCGAAGTTTGTTGGGGTTTAAACTCAGTAAAAGAGCACTTCGACACACTGTGCTGATGGCCCTGTGTATCCCCGTCCTTTCTGTGCCCAAATGAAGCCGGATGCTCCGCCACTTGGTCTTATTTTACCCGCTCTCTCCCGCACATCGGCTTGCGCTGCCGTAGCTCTTTGTTGGATGTTTTTCTCCTCCTCCTTCGGGTTTGTTTTCGGGCGGCTCGATCTGGGGTGGGCGGCGTAGCAGGCGCATGCGTGCCCTTCTTTCGCTCATTTGCGTTCTTATTAACGACGATAAACGCAGTAAACACTCGCGTAGAATAGATACATGATGTGTGGACTGATACCTGGGTTTTAAAACTAAAAAACCCACGGTAATACTGTGGTATTACTATCCGATATCGTCACCGTACCGCGTAGCCGCCATAGTACATTTTGTAGGGTTTATTTGAGGAAAAACACGGTGTTCGAGTCTTTTCTGTGATTGAACGATAAATTACTTTGTCAACATTTAAACGCGTGCCTGCGTAATACCATGTTGCCATTTCCTTACATTTAAGTTACCATGGTATTCTTAAAAGTTCCTCACTGTACCATGTCTGTGTACTTATACATACATACATACATACACATACATGGATCACTTTACCATTATACTGAATACTTACCTTTTGATAAGTGCTTAATATCTTTTTACCATATTATTTGCAAAGTACTTGGTCCCTGGAAATCCCATACAAAAATGTACCATGGTAATCAAAGCTTTTTGCAAATTGATTTGAGTCAATTATTGTTATTGCAGTAACGTAAATTAAAATAATATTTTTTTTACAGTAAAGTACTTCAGTGCACAAAGCTTTAGAGCACTGATCATGGATCAGTTAATTTAGTTTTAATTGTGCGTTTATTGTCTATAGTAATACTATTACTATGATTCTTTGAAATATATACCATGGTACTGTATAATAATTACCATATCCATGTATATTGTTTTAGTGTTTGGCAAGGTCATGGCTCAGTTTTATGAATGAAATGATTGTTTGAAACACTTGTTTTTTTTTTAACTCTGTTGGTGAATGTTTAACAAATGGAGGATCCAAAGTTTCACTTTCATTATTATGTTTAAGTTTCATTGTTTCCCTGCACAGTTTTTCTTTCACATTCACCTCAGCTGACTTAAAGGCATAGTCCACCCCCCCCCCAAAAAAAGTTTTCATTTATTTTTTCACATCTTACTCAACTATTTAATTGATTACAGTCGTTTGCTTCAGTCTCTATTTTATTTGTATGTCCACAACTAAAATACATTTTTGGATTAATGCGTATAATTGAATTAAATCAACTTGAATTTACTGTATTGATTTTGATTTGTCCCCAGTATGCTGTGAAAATATTTTGCCTTTAACTTATTTTTATATATTCTTGTGACCTATTCAAATCTATATATAAACTTTAATTTTCTGTAAGCTTAGGATGTGAGAGTTCAGTTTTGCAGTTTTGCGTGTTTTATATATGGGGGTCTCTCGGGCCTCAAACACTACATTTAGGGTTAATATGACTTTCAACTTACAACTTTCTAATATGACTTTTCATGTATGATATTGCTATCAGATTTGCAATGCTTTAATTTGGTAAAAATGCAACCTTTTCAATCTTAAGACAGGACAAATGAGGAGCTATGACGAGTGAAAACCACGGAACAGAAAAGGCAGACTCGGCATTGGTCATGTCGCCCACCGAGTCCACGTCACAGGCGGCTCCCTTCTCACCCTCAACCAGCAAACCCATCCAAGAGCTGCCAGGTGTGTATCTGTAAGGCTTTAAATGAACGACACGACTCCCTGTGGTCTTCGGTGCTCCGTGTGGGACTGCTGTGTCCTGCACGTCTGATTCTTAGTTTCTCTTTCAGATGAGCTGATTCAGGCTGGATGGTCAAAATGTTGGAGTAAGAGGGAGAATCGGCCGTATTACTTCAACCGATTCACAAACCAGTCGCTGTGGGAGATGCCTGTCCTGGGCCAGCATGATGTCATTGTAAGTTCAGGCTTCAGAGCCAATCAAATCTCTTTATTATGGAGTTTGGGGAAGAACTTTGACAGGCTTTATTGTTTATACAGGTTACATTTTTAGGTTGAATACATAATCCTGTATCAGTTTTATTTAGTATTATTCATATACTATTATAGTATTTATTAACATTTGTTATATATATATATAATATATTTTAATTTTAATTTTAATTTTAGTAGTTATGTTATGTGCTTTTGGGTTTAGGGTTACATTCATAATTCTGCATCTGTGTTATTTTAGTATTATTTATATACTATATAGTTTTATTCACATTTTGTTTTTATATTTTCAGTTTTGATTTTAATTTTAGTCATTGCGTTGTGTTATGTGCTTCTGGGTTTTGTTTATACAGTTTTTATTTAGATAATACTTGTATCAGTGTTATTGTAGTACTATTTGATATACTATTATAATATGAAATTGGGTTTGCTTTTGTTTCTATATTTTTAGTTTCATATTTTTAGGTTGTTTCAATAATTGTTTGTCTTTCTTATTAGTTTTTTATTTTTAAAAATATTTTTATTTAGCTTTCATATATTTTTATTTCAGTTTTAATACTTCACTTTTTTTTTTTTAAGTTTAGTTTGTTTGTCATCCAAGAATATTTTATTTTATTTCAATTACCAAAAACTATTTAATCGAAAAGTAATCAAAACCGAAATTCAGAACCTCTAACCGATGTAATTTTCCCTTGTCGGTTATTCAGTTTTTTTTAATCCTGCTAATACTCTCCACTTAAAAACATACTACCGCGTGTGTAGTCCCGTCACTCCACCACGTCCAGTCAGCAACATGGAGGAGAACTCAAACACAGAGTCAACTCGGCAACAAGAGCAGCTTGTACCAAAGAAAAACACTGTCCGTCATTTGGACACATTTTGGGTTCAGTAAAGGAGACACTGAACAATACGAAGTCAAATGTAAACACTGCAGAAAAACTGTTTCAGCGACCAACACCACCATAGGGGCCGTTCACACAGAATGCGTTTTTCCATTCCAATTTTTTCTATGTAAACACTCGCTAGATGGAAGTGTATGACCGTTGTGCTTACGTCTTTTGCAGCATTTCGCAAGTGTCAAGTTAAAAAAATTTCAGCTTTTACACTCAGTGCCGCTCATCAATGTCAGTTCCAACACAGTGGACCAATCAGAAGACCCCAGAGGTGGGGCGAGCGTTGCGAGCTTATGTTTACAGTAGCAAGTTGGCATGGCAGCTGTTTTAATTGATGGCAACATGGTGGAGGAGGCGTTCTGCGCTGCACTTTTGTTTTTTTTTGTTTTTTTTCTGAGTGCCTTCTCGCATTTTTAAGACACCTTCTGTGTGAATGGCCAGTAAGAACCTAGAGTAAATACTTGTGGATATAGAGTGACAGGACAAGATCACATGCAACAGCGATCAGGTGTCAGGTTCACATCTATAACGTTATGAGCACACAGGATACACAGCCTGCTGATCCATGAGCAGTTATCAGCAGTGTTCTATTTACATTTTTGCAGATGCCAATATTTAAAATATTTGTTTACAGGAGATGCAAGTTATTTTCTACTTTTCACATGGCAATATTTAAAAAGTATTTTGTTTGTGAGAGGTGCTGGTTATTTTTTACTTTGGATATGCCAATATTTAAAATCATATTTTTTGTTTGCAAAAAATGCAAGTTATTTATTTTCTACTTTTGTTTTTAGGAAACTTGCTTTTACATTAAAACTAAAATGTGACTTTTTTTTTTTTTTTCCCTTAAGATGTTTTCATTTCAAGCAATGTTTGCTTTGATTTCATTTGTTCGAAATATTCAGTAAATAACCATAAAGAGTTTGTGTTTCCTTCAATTATTTTAAAATCACAAAGATAAGAAATGCACTCTTTCATTAGAAAAAAAAAATCCCACCTTTAATAGTTGAGCATATTTGCAGTACAAACCATTTCAGTGAACTATGAGGGCAAAAAAACAAGCAAATAAAATAATAATTTATTAATCGTAATCGAGGTAATATGTTCAATTAATTGAGATTTAGATTTTAGGTCATATCGTCCAGCCCTATTAACAACACTGTCCTGTTGTTTTAGTCAGATCCTCTGGGCTTGAATGCGGCTCCAGCCTCTGGCGAGGCGATGAGCGACGCAGGTCTGGGCAACGGTCAGCGTAAGAGGCCTCCATCGGAGGACGCTCAAGCAGGCCCTAACAGTTTCAAGAGGCCAAAGGTCTGTTTTCTTCCAAATAGCTTATCTGATATGCTTTTTTGATGCTTATAAAACAAATATCTATTTATCAACAACTGTTAATTTGTTTAGTCATATTTTAGTGAATAATTTTTCTTATTTCTGTATGATTTCAGGTTGAGATTCCAGTCACTCCAACCACTCCCACTGTCCCGATTTCTCCCAGCACGCCAGGAGTCAAACCCTGGGTCAACACCACAGATGATAAGCAAGGCCAGACCAGCGTCCCCGCTCCGGCTCCGTACCGGCCCTCTGTGTGAGTATAGGGTCCGTTTACTCCTCATTTATCAGTCACATTGGCTAAAAGCATCAACTAAAGGGTTAAATGTAAAAGGGAAAGTGAAAAGTGATTTCAGATATCCTGAGAGGGGTTAAGCTCTGTAGACATGACGTGTCTGAACTGGTCTTTGTGTTTCAGGGTGTACTGGGACCTGGACATTCAAACCAACGCTGTGATCCGCGAGCGAGCCCCGGCGGACCACCTGCCTCCACACCCTGAGATCGAGTTGCAGAGAGCTCAACTCACCACCAAACTGCGGCAGCACTACCACGAGCTGTGCTCTCAGCGTGAGGGTATGTGAACACCGCTGCCTTCACATCTGACTGAATATGTTCCCTTAAAATAGCTTTGCAAGATTATAAATATTAGGGATGCACCGATACCGATACTGGTATCGGGCCCGATACTGGTCTCCTGTACTCGTACTCGTTAAAATGCCCCGATACCAAACGCCGATACCACACAGCATGATAAAAGTATCGGTATCGGGCGAGTACTGGAAAAAGTGGTATCGGTGCATCCCTAATAAATATTAATGTCAATGCAACAAAAACAGCACTGTATAGTTTTTGTCTGTTTTGAAACAGCTGAGCTACTTTTATGCAACTGAAAATTTAGTGAAGTTAGTAGCTTTGTTACTCATTGTTTCATAATCCCCAACACTGGTCCATCTCCATTTTCACAGCCAATTCCAGTCTGGGTTAATGGTTTATGAGTGCATTGCAAAGTTACACTAAGGAAAATGCAGCTCAGTTGTGTCTCTTAATTTGTCTGGTGTCAGTAGGATTTTTTTTTAAAGAAATTAATAATTCCATTTAGTAAGTCAAAAGTGACAGGAAAGACATTTCTAATGTTATAAAAGATTTGTTTCAAATAAATGATGTTCTTTTGAACATTCTATTCATCAAAGAATTCTTTAAAAATGTGTAACAGTAAATGTATTCACAAAAATATGAAGCAGCACAACTGTTTTCAACATGGATAATAATCGGAAATGCTTCTCGAGCAGCAAATCAGCAATATTAGAATGATTTCTGAAGGATCATGTGACACTGAAGAATATATTTTTTAATATATTCAAATACAAAACCGTTATTTTAAATTGTAATATTTCACAATATTGCTGTTTTTATTGTATTTTTGATTAAATAAATGCACCCTTTGTGAGCAGAAGATCCTTCTTTCAAAAACAGTAAAAAATCTTACTGACCCCAAACTTTTAATTGCTATAAATATAATTTATAGATTACTGTTTGGAAATAATTGGTAGAACCAATTGACTGACTGTTTTCAGGCATAGAGCCCCCGCGGGAATCCTTCAACCGCTGGCTTTTGGAGAGAAAGGTGGTGGATAAAGGTCTGGATCCGCTCTTGCCCAGCGAATGCGACCCGGTCATTTCTCCATCCATGTTCAGAGAAATCATGAACGACATCCCCATCAGGTACTAGAACATCCGTGTTCAAGTTTCTCATTGTTATATATTTCAATATGGCAATGCTTTTATAATTTCCTTTCTTCTTTGCAACAAATTTCAGGCTCTCTCGAATCAAATACAAGGAAGAGGCCAGGAAACTCTTGTTTAAATATGCAGAGGCGGCCAAGAAAATGATTGACTCCAGGTAATTATTCATGTCAGTTACTAAGATTTTTGAGACAAACATGAACGTGGTATTAAAGTTTATTTCCCATTCGCACAGAAATGCAACTCCTGACAGTCGGAAGGTGGTGAAGTGGAACGCCGAGGACACGATGAACTGGTTGAGACGAGACCATTCTGCCAGCAAGGAGGACTACATGGTACATTCTCAGTCGTGTTGCTCTGAGCTGCCTACGTAGACAGCATTTCAAGGCATCATATACATGACCGTAATGCGGTCTTTCCTCAGGATCGACTCGAGCACTTACGGAAGCAGTGTGGCCCTCACGTGGCATCCGTGGCGAAGGACTCCGTTGAGGGCATCTGTTCAAAAATCTACCACATTTCTGCAGAATATGTGCGCAGGATCCGGCAGGCTCACCTCACTCTGCTTAAAGAGTGCAACATCTCAGGTAGGCATTGGAGACGTCCATGAATCTGAACAGTGATCAATGAGGGTTTTATTGTTGGACAAAAATCAACCAACTCCAAAAATAGGAGAATTCTTTGGCTCTGGTGCAAATCTTCACTCTTGGTTTGACTAGAGCCTTTCTGATTTATTCTTCTTGCATTAAAGTGGATGGCACAGAGTCGACGGCGGTCCAGGACCGGTTGGTGTATTGTTATCCAGCCAGACTGTCCATCCCATCTCCTCCTCAGCCGCGTGTTGAGCTGCACTTCGAGAATGACGTGGCCTGCCTGCGGTATAAAGGGGAAATGGTGAAGGTCAACCGCGGTCATTTCAGCAAACTGGTGTGTACATGCTAAGACAAGCTCAAAACAGATTAAGGTTGGATACATTGGGTTCATATTTTGTTAAATTTATTTCTCTGGCACAAACAGGAACTCCTATATCGGTACAGCTGTATTGATGACCCAAGGTTTGAAAAGTTCCTGTCTCGTGTGTGGTGCCTTATCAAAAGATACCAGGTAATACTCAAATTACAGGCATTGGTAACCAATCAGGAGACCGAATGCAGCATTAACGTGTGTTTCTGCCCCCCCATAGGTGATGTTTGGCTCCGGTGTGAACGAGGGGTCTGGTCTGCAGGGGGCGCTGCCTGTTCCCATCTTTGAGGCTCTGAACAAACAATTTGGAGTGACATTCGAGTGCTTTGCTTCTCCTCTTAACTGCTATTTTAAACAGTTCTGCTCTGCATTTCCAGACATTGATGGCTTCTTTGGATCTCGAGGGTATGTAAATAATAAATAAGATTAACAACAACAATACGTCCAGGGACATCCGAGAGGTTAATTTGCTGTATTGGATCACTTCCGTATCGCTGTCCTCACAGGCCGTTTCTCAGCTTCTCTCCTGCCAGTGGCTCATTTGAGGCCAACCCTCCATTCTGTGAGGAACTCATGGATGCCATGGTGAAACACTTTGAGGTGTGTGACTCTTTAACTTCATCCCAAAGTCATTAGATTAGAATATCTTTACATAAATGTACCCATGCTGATTCTCATTCTCTCTCTATCTTTCTCAGGATCTTCTGGAACACTCCAGCGAGCCGCTGTCCTTCATCATCTTTGTGCCAGAGTGGCGTGACCCGCCGACCCCTGCCCTGACACGGATGGAGGCCAGCCGCTTCCGCAGACACCAGATGATCGCGCCTGCCTTCGAGCACGAGTACCGCAGCGGCTTGCAGCACATCTGCAAAAGGTCAGACATTTGTTGGTCTGTTTCCTTGTTCTTGTGGTTTTAGTTACTTGTTCACTGCACAAATCTAACCAAAAGTGCTTTTAAACTGCAATCGCCACCAATGACATTATGTTTTGTGAGATTTAAAGGAGTAATTCACTCAGAAATGAAAATTTGCTGAAAATGTACTCAGCCTCAGGCCATCCTGAGGATATAAATGAGTTTGTTTCTTCATCAGAACAGATTTTGAGAAATGTAGCATTCTATCACTTGCTCACCAATGGATCCTCTGCAGTGAATGGGTGCCGTCAGAATGAGTCCAAACAGCTGATAAAAACATCACAGTAATCCACAAGTAATCCACACCACTCCAGTCCATCAGTTAACATCTTGTGAAGCAAAAAAATGCATGTTTATGAGAATCAAATCCATCATTAAGACGTTTTAAACTTTAAATTGTTACTTCTGGCTAAAATGCGAGTCCTCTCTCCATAATATTGCTTTCTCCAGTGAAAAAGTCATTTAGTCTGAATCAGGAGATGAATGTGAAAACAGTCCACAACAGTTGTAAACAAACATGTGGGTGGATTTTGATGTGAGAGGACAACAGGAGATGGACTTTTTCACTGGACGAAGCATTATTATGGATTATTAGCTGGAAGCGATGGTTTGAAGTTAAAAACATCTTAATGATGGATTTGTTTCTTACAAACACAGCTTTTCGCTTCACAAGACATTAACTGATGGACTGGAGTGGTGTGGATTACTTGTGGATTATTGTGATGTTTTTATCAGCTGTTTGGACTCTCATTCTGACGGCACCCATTCACTCCAGAGGATCCACTGGTGAGCAAGTGATGTAATGCTACATTTCTCCAAATCTGTTCTGATGAAGAAAAAAAAAACATCTTCATTTTTGGATGTCCTGAGGGTTTCATTTTTGGGTGAACTGTTCCTTTAACCCATGTTTTGCTACCATGACTCATGTTTCCATCCTCTGTATCTCTCAGAGAAGAGATATACTACAAGTCTGTCCATGGAACGGCAGTCATTTTCCTCCAAAACAACGCTGGCTTTAGCAAATGGGAGCCCACCACGGAGAGAATCCAGGAGTTCCTGGCAGCGTATAAGATCTCCGGCCGTTCATTGCCCTCACCTGGTCCTCCTTCCACCAGTACAGGAGACAAAGACTCCAAACCGGTCCAGGAGCGCTTGGCTAAGAGTCAAGACAACAGCAGTCCTGTTGACAAGACTGCACCGGACACAACAAACATTTAGACCGCGGCGCTGGCGTGTGGCCACGTGTATGTATGTATGTTCATGGGAAAGAGTCTATGATTGTATGAGAGGTTTATTATTGTGCTGTTGGGTTTAGATGAGCACTGGGCATGTAAATGTTCACGCTAGAAGAAGAAAGACTCATGTTTGTTTACTTCCTCTATTTTTTTTATATTATTTGTTTTAGGTTTTTGAGTTATGTTATCATAATTGTTGGGTTTTATATCAGTGTATTGATAGTTTGGTCACTTTTATGTTGTCTTTTTTTAAGAGATGATCAGTGTAGTAGAGTATATCTTATTCTTTTCTTTTTCTTTTTTTTTGACCTTTTAAGGGTGAATCTCATTGAAATGTGTCATATTTCACACCAAGATCGAAAGAAAAATATTTTGCATAAAGCAAAAGCAGAAAGCCTTTTAAGCTTTCCATTAGCATTTTTTCAACAATTAAGCAAGTTTTGTAGTTGTAAATGGTGATTAAACTTATTACATTTTTATTTGTTATACAGTATTTACTGTATTACAGTTAAAAAGTTACTATTACAATGATATTTAAAAGATCAAATCAGAATAAATTCAACACAATGCAACTTAATTGTATTGGGTTATCTTAACCACCTTAATATATTTTGCATTACAGTAGTAAATTATTATTATTTTTTTGCAATATGGTATATAAAAATAATGTAAAAAAAAAAGAAAAAAGAATGGTCTTCAAATAGGTTTCATTTTCTTTTATGCAAAATAAAATAGCATATTTCTTTGTTGATTTTGTGTTGAAATTAGACAAACTTTGTGATATTCACCCTTTAATTCTGTGCTTTTCCCACTGGCAGGATTACGAAGCTGTCAATGAGTTGATGCACCGATGCTTGTATATTGTTGTTTTAGATGATTCAGAAGATGATCGGCGATCAGGCAGCTATGTTTAAATGCCTTCATCATGACATGCATCATTGTTAGGGCTTCTCGAAGCAGTCGTCGGTTCCCATTCATAGACGTTCCTTTCTGAGTTGAGAGGTCATGTTTGGTTGCTTCATGTCAGAATATATACTGTACGTAATAACAAAAGTTCAGTAAAAAAGCTGAAAAATATTTATAATCTAGTTTCCACCTAGTCATCCATCTGCAGTGAAAGCCAGTCCTTTTTCTTGTCTTTTTAAAATATTGTACAGAACACAATAACAAATCTGAAATTTTCTACATTGATTGCGTTCTTCGTTTCTGTACAGCACAAGCCTGTGTGAACCAAGTCCTAATGTGGCATTCTGGGTCACATCGATTCTAGCATTTAGGCCTAGCAATTGGAAAAAGCTAAGTAAAATTTCTTATTAGTTATGAAAGCATTATTCCAGATGTTTGTAGCGTGTTATTGAGAATGAATTAGCTCGTAAATATGGCGTAGGCCCCTCGTTTTTCTCCAGTGAGTCTACCTCTCATTTCGGGTGTTTTATAATTCAAACGAAGCAGTAAATGAGTGGCTTATTCCTTTAATAACTGCATTGGCGTCCAGTTATTAGAATTGGTAGCTATTGCCTTGATTTCACCATTTCGTGTATGTGAAAAGTGCTTTAAAAGTCGACTTTTTTTGTTTTTTATTCTAATCATAGAAATTTGTTTACATGATATTGGTTTAAATTGTATCACTGGGCAGCGTTTTGAATGTACATTTTAAAAAAAGGAAAAGAGAAACGTTATTGATGGATTTGTTGCTACAATTGGACTTGAAATGTTGCGATTATCAACACTACAATAGTGGACCTTTATTTTTTGTTTGTTTTTGCCCTGCTAATACGTATGTAGGAATTCATATTGTATACTAACACTTTATTAAGCCCAATCACTTCCATCTGTAAGAAAGTATAGGTTTGTTTGGTTGTTTTTATGCAGTGGACTACATTGTCTTGTAGCCAAACTTGGGAAATGGCTTTTATATTAAGTTTAAAAGCATTCCAGTGGTTTGACGTGTAATGTAACCCAGCTTGCCATTTATAAAATCCAATATAACCCTTGGTAAGTATTGGGGAGTTGTTGGATTTCTTAATCCCAGAGTGGATCACCAGCAAAACTGTAGATGTTGTACAGAACATGGCTATGAAGTTTGTCGCCTTCCTACACTGCTGTTGTGCGTTTATTTGGAAAGAATACAAAAGAGGTCTCTTTCACCATGCTTTTTTTGTTGGTTTTAATTTAACGTTTTGGTTCTAAATAACTTTATGAATTATAGAATTTATGAAATCGTTGTTTTAAACTAAACCAAAGTGTTATTAAAAGAGGAGGAATTTATCTTGTATCTTAAAGTAGAGTCGTGTACGGCCGCGTCAGTAATGCATAAAGTGTAACCAGCAAAAACATCCAGTTATCCATAACTTTTTATTTTTATAATTCTCTTTTTGTTCTTTGTTTTCCTACAAAGGTATGTTTGGGTTTTTATTTGGCATGACCTGATATTTTTCATTACAAAAAAACCCCACAAATTGTACAGATCTGTATCGTTTAATTAGTCGTACACTTTGCCACACTAGACTTTTAACCGATTTGTATTTATCAGTCATGTTGATTGATTTATATTTGGTTGCCATTGCGTTTGTTGATTCAGTGTCCTCTAAAATGCCATGAATGTCTCCCCTGTAATATTATTCTGATAAAGACAAAGATTCAGTGAATGTAAATATGTCTGTGCTTATATGTTTCTTCTTCCTGTATATTATCAGTGTTGTGGCATCTCCCATCACCTAAAGTGGTATAAAGATTTTCCTCTGAATCAGAAAAGCTCTCAGTAAAATATTGAAATCACGCACCCATCTCTGGCATTTGTTATTATTATATTTATTGTACATATTTGCTATTTAAGGAACTCTGAAACAGCTTAAAATCTGCTGAAATTGCACGGTTACGCTAACAAAATGTGCCATGGTATTACCTTTGTGTATTTTGGACGCAGTGCCATGGTAATACCATGTTTTATGTGTATCTGGTATAATTTGGAGTATTGTGCAATACCATGGTACATAAATATGGTAATCGTTTAGAATCATGGTATACGTAGAATCGTCCTTTTATCGAACATCCTTGGAAATAAGTATATTATTTGAAAAATAAAATAGTTTGTACTTTTTAAATTTGGAATATAACAACTATTTATCTGGACGTAAATTTCGCCTCAAACAATCATCTTCCGTGCCACAACAATGATGGCCGCTCGCTCCGTGTAAAGCGTGACCACGCCCATTGTGTGGATGCGCATGCGCACTACCGATCTTGGACTTTTATTTTGAAATTCGCCACAGAAAGCGCAAAAGCCGATTATGATCAGAGTTGCCAAATCCGCGTATTATACGCGACTTTGGGTTTATTTTTTTGTGAAGTTGCGTGAAAAAATCCCGAGTTGCGGTTTTTTGGGTTTATTTTAAAAAATATGGTTGCTTGTTAGGAAAACCTGACAAGCAACTTCGTTTCTTTTCATTTATGTTCACTGTATTCTCCAATGCATTGATTGACACTCTGTCTGCTCACAGTTAATAGCCAATCAGTGCAAAAATATAAGCGCTGTAGCGTAATTTGTCAAATATTCCGCCCCCTCCGCACGCGCCATTTTTTAGAAGGCGCGTGACGCTGTAATCCAAGCGATGATAGTAGTAACGTTAGACATAGAGGAGTGGGATTACTGTTTTCCTTTATAAAGCAGTCTAATTTTTACAATGTTTTGTAATGTATAAATTATCACGGGCTGTAAAAACAAAACAAAAAAACAAGTAGGCCTATACAAATACTAAGAGTAGATTTGGTTCGAATAGCCAATATTTTAGTAGGCTATAAATATGTGGCTATGTTACAGCTCCCCTTTGAAGCTCTAGTGTTTTTCTCCTTTTCCATCGGTGCAATCAATTTCTGCTCACAGGTGATTGGAGATGAGTTTTGTTCCTGCTTTGTTGCAGTTTGCTGATTTTTGTAAAATAACTTATGTTTTTGCTTTTCAGATAAAAGTTTAATATGTTGCGGGCTCATTTATTGGTAATACATAATTGATAATAAATAATATTGATGATGATAAAATATCCAAAAATATTGGGCTTGTTTTTGAAGCTGCGGTTGCTTATTTATCTCGCGAGAGTTGGCAACAGTGATTATGATTTTGTTTACGTCACGGCATTGTTGAGCTTGAGGAAGCGACTGACAAGTCATCGAGCTGTCGAACTTCGACAAACAGTGCTTTTTCCTGATTATTTCATTGTTTCTAAACGCGCGCCGTTAAGCCTGTTTTTCTCAATGCACATCTGTAGTAAAGTTTAAAGGGTCAGAATTAGCTCGCTAGCTTTCTGACTGCATTGAGTTGCTTGCTGTCAGCTCGCAGCGGTGAAGTGCACACTTATCGTTCAGGATCAAGAAACCCCTGGAGCGTTCCTATCGATCTGCATCGATCCGCTGAGGATTAATTGGTAGTGAGTGATGGGGGCCCAGAGGAGTGAGGGACGCAGAGACTGGCTCCAGCAGGATTTCACCGAGCAGCAGGTCCAGACAGTGGTGAGTCAAACTCGTGTCATCAGCTTCATTCTCTATATGCACCATAAGTGAGCATGAAACCTGCCAAGAACATTTCCAGGTCACATTCACCCCAAAAATGTATAAAAGAAAATATATTTGCCACAAAGAAAACTAAGCCTGTTTTTAGGACAATTAACAATTTTGCACTGTAACATAATTTTCTTGACAATTAAGCACATTATATATTTATATATATATATATTTTTTTTAACAAAATAGTTTAGTGCTTCAAGTGTAATGTATTTATTACCTTTATTTTTTTTTAAAAACTACTTTTATCTATCTATCTATCTATAAATCTATCTGTAAATCAAAATGCTGAGTACTAAATTGTTGCACTGGTTGTCAAACCATCCTTGCAATTACATGCAATTATTTGCAATTATAAATTAAGCATTTTATTATATTATGCCATGCAAGAGGGCTGTCCTGATTGGATCTTGGTTGTTGCATCCTTCTTTATGACCATTTTCACTTCATCTGGATGTTGTGAAAATGTTTTCCTGAATGGCAGAATCCCTGGAACATCATGATCAAACACAGACAGGTTCATCGCAGAGGACGACGCTCACAGATGACGGTTAGGTAAGTCCATAAATGTGCATTTCAAGATTGATGAAGTGCGTGATTTGTTTTCATTTGTTAAACTACTATAATCTCAGGTTAGTTGACATTTGTGGCTCTTTCAAAACGTCACTATGTTTGATTGAGCGTGTCATTGTGTGAAGTTACACAGATCCTGTCATTTCCATGGATCTTCTGCGAACTGTTCTGCAGCCCAGCTTTAACGAAGATATCCGTGCTGTGTTCAGAAAATATATGAAGGTGATTGATCGATCATGTTATTTTTTTGGGACTTGTTATGTGTGATTAAATTGCTCTGATCGTGTGTTTTACTCTTTTCTTTGTGCAGTTTTTTGAGAAAGCGGCCAGCAATGTGAAAGAGAATGTTGGAGGAGATGTCCAGCCTGACCAGCTTATCAGAGATGCCTGCAGAAGCTGCCTGGAACATGTAAATCATGATTTATACATATTTTTACACAAAAAAAACATATATATATATATATATATATATATAATTTTTTTTTTTTTTAAATATACATGCAACAATTTGTGGTAAATCAACCTTTATGTTAAATGTTCAGTATTTTTCTGAGAATTCATTAAGCTTTTTCTGTTCATGTGGAGGTAGCGGTAATATCTTTTGTGTCTCAGTATGCCGCTGATGCTCAGGACAAACACTGGCTTTCAGAAAGACAGCACATGAGAGCTACCGGTGGAAAGATGGTGAGGACGTTGTGTTTGTGTTTCCAAAACATGTTAAAGGAATAATTCACCCAAAAATTACAATTTGCTGAAAAATGATTTACCTTCAGGGCATTCAAGATGTAGATGAGTTTGTTTCTTCATCATCTCAGCAATGGATGTTCTATCCACACCACTCCAGTCCATCAGTTAATGTCTTGTGAAGCAAAAGTCTGCGTGTTTTTAAGCATGTTTTACTTAAAACCATTACTTCCGGTCTAAAATAGGAGTCCTCTATCCATAATATTGCTTTCTCCAGTAAAAAAGTAATCTGGTCTGAATCAGGAGTGAAATCTGCACAGATCAAGCACCGTTAACAACAAAAAAACAGGTGTAAACCAATATGTGGGTGGATTTTGATGCGAGAGGACAACAGGAGATGGACTTTTTCACTGGACGAAGAGTTATTATGGATTATGGTATTTTGGCCAGAAGCGACAGATTAAAGTTAAAACGTCTTGATGGATTTGATTCTCATAAACATGCAGTTTTTCGCTTCATAAGATGTTAACTGATGGACTGGAGTGGTGTGGATTACTTGTGGATTATTGTGATGTTTTTATCAGCTGTTTGAACTCTCATTCTGACGGCACCCATTCACTGCAGAGCATCCACTGGTGAGACAGTGATGTAATGCTACATTTCTCCAAATCTGATGAAGAAACAAACTCATCTACATCTTGGATGGCCTGAGGGTAGTACATTTTGAGCAAATTTTCATTTTTGGTTGAACTATTCCCAAAAATGAAGCATTAAATAATGATTTATCGTCATCTTCTCGTTTCTCTTCTCAGGCCTATCTGCTTATAGAAGAGGATATTCTTGGTCTTGCCCGAAGTGAAGACTACAAGTAAATAAAAATGTTCTTACTAAATAAAACTTAATAAAGACTGATGAAAGAATTTTACAGACAACATGCATCACAATATTTTCTCTGAATCTTAGGGACTGCCCTGACTTGAAGCTGGATGAATTGAAACCATTTCTAGTGCCCTTGTGGATGGTGGAGAAAATGCAGAAAGCAATGGACGCACAGAAAACCGAAAATGATCTTGTCATGTAATACCAACCTCGTCAGGCAAGTCATTGGACCACGGACACTCTTGAGTGTTACCAATTTAACATAACTAACTTTTTGTTGTTTATTTTGTTTGTGCGATGTTCACGGTAGACCCAGGCATTATGATCAAGTTGCCCAGAAATTGTTCTGTTGGAGGTTTACTTGCCAAATCATTTCAATTAATTTTAATGTGCAATTGTCTAAACTGGTCTAGATCTAATTTCTTTTTTTCTATCATCAAATGTGTGCTTTTTTTCATGACTTTGTATTTAAAAGACTTAAATATCTAATGAGGCACATATAGACCCTTAATGATTTTTAAAATACTGTGGTTAATGGATGTTTGTTTTTGTGTTTCCCATGATCCTTTGTCCTATTTTTTTTAACAAATTAATTTTATGAATTTTGTTCATCATATATGCTTTAAAATGGAATTTATTTGGCTATTTTCATTTCTCTCTTTTTAAATGTATTGCTTTGTTCTAAAGAACAAAAACAAAAGAAGCTACTTCCTCTTGCAGCAGAACTATACAACGAGCCTGATATTTTTACATTTATAGTATCTTTTGTAAATGGAATTTTTTTTTTTTAAATGCAAGGAATTTTTTTTTATTTGACTGGTTTTGTAGCTTATTAAAAAGTGTGTGTGTGTCTCTCACCTACTGTCTGTTATAACTGAAAATGTAGAACAGTTTATTAATGTATGCAAGTATATTTACCAATAAACTGTTTTTATGCAACGTGGTGTTTTTAAATGAATACTCAAATTACAACTAGTAAAAGTACTTGGTTTGATGCACTGAAAAGAATGAAACAACTAGTCAACGGTTATGGATACGCCTACCTTACTGTATTACCCAATCAAATCAAAGTGTTTCGTGCCTAGCATCAGTGCTCATTGGTTGCTGTGCAATCGCTTTGTTCGTAATCCGTGCTTCTGATTGGTTGAAATGACGGTTGGGCGGAGAATTTTAAACGGAAAGTTTAAACGGGGGCGGGATGTGATTTAAAATTTCGTACAGCAGACAGTTGGTTAGTGCTGTCGATTGCACTGAACACAGCCGGTAAAGTACATATTTAAGCATTACTGCTTTTAATGTATGTATCGAGATGATTTATATAGGTTTTATTGTTATGTTGCGGTATAGTTAGGTTGTTTATATAATTTAATAAGCGCATTTGCTAACTCGATACCTTAACAAGTGTCCATTTGTTGCCGTTGAATTTATTTCAGCTTTCGGTGACATAGATGCGCATTCTTTTAATCGTAACGCTTCTATTTATGCACGTCGATTTGTTTAGGTTATCACTGCCTGCTTTATTATGAGTAAGTTAGGCCTATAGCCGTTTACCTCCAGCCAAATCAGAACCGTTTACCACACGAGGACGAAATCGAAGCGAATTCGTTTCAGCCTCCAGTTTCCATTCACTCGGTTCAGTTTCCATCTGCCGGTTAGTTTAGCTAGGTTGACATGAAGCTCATTAACGCAAAGTATACAACTCGTTCTGTGTCGTAAACCGTTTTTACTGCTGTGACAAAAAACTGTTCCTCCTGTCAAACATCGCAGATCTGACGCGATGGCCTCTCAGAACATGGATCCCGCAGCAGCCTCGTCGACAGCAGCGCTGAAGGGCAGCGAGACGAGCGGAAGCGTGTCGAAAGGTTCCGTCACTAAAAGGTTTGATTGCCGATATTCGTTTTAAATGTACTGAACGTTTCTATGTGCCACACACTGGCCGTTCTCAGAAAGAAATGCATGTAGGATTCCTTTCTATTGGGATTTATTTCAGAACTAAGTTCTAACGGGATCAAATAAAACTACAATTCCTACAGGCTTGTTTATTCTTTTTTTGATTCAGCTGGCCTGGAAACAATGTGTTCTTAATCAGAACTGTATTTGTATTGAAATATGTGACCCTGGACCACAAAATCAGTCTTAAGTGTCAAATTTTCGAAATTGAGATTTATACATCATCTGAAAGCTTAATAAATAAGTTTTTCCATTGATGTATGATTTGTTAGGATATGACAATATTTGGCCGAGATACAACTATTTGAAAATCTGGAATCTGAGGGTGCAAAAAAACAAAATATTGAGAAAATCGGCAGCTCACGTTAAGCCGGGGCTTCCGCTAGGCCGGTGTGTTTTTCGTTGTGAAAGCGAAATTACTTTGTTTGGTCTTCCAATACCCCAGCGACTTAAGACCGCTTTTGTGCTCCAGGGTCACATATTGTGTATTGTACTGGAATTAAACCATATCAATAGAGTCCTGCTCTTCCCAATGTCAGTACAGTTGTTTATTTAACTTGTAATAAAGGCAGAATCACAAGTTAATATTGATTAATTTACATTTCTGATAAAATTGTACAGTTGTGGTGTATTGTACTGGAATTAAATATCAATAGAGTCCTGCTCTTCCCAATGTCAGTACAGTTGTTTATTTAACTTGCAATAAAGGCAGAATCACAAGTTAATATTGATTAATTTACATTTCTGATAAAATTGTACAGTTGTGGTTTGTATCATTTATTATTATTATTATTATTATTCCCGATTCTGTCAACCAAAATGGTTCCAGAAGTATTTTGCAGGTAATCAAGCAATACACAGATTCTCTTTTCATGTTAAAGAAATCACCCTGGGGTTTATAAATGTGTTGTGATGTCCAACAGGGACATTTATGTTATTGGTATTCATAATTGAGAGCTAGAAAGTACTGTAGTTTCAGTGGGGTGCTAGTAATTTGTTTCACTGCTGTTAATAGCATTTTTCATTCATTTTGGCATCTGCAATGACCAAGTCTGGCATCTTATTTTTTTGTAAGTTTTGTGCTTGCATTTGTTCTTTTTTTTTTTTTTTTTTTTTTTTTTCACAACATTCATTTTGGCATCTGCAATGACCAAGTCTAGCACAATTAAATTCACAATTATGTTCAGTGTCTCCCCTTTCCCTCCGTAGGCTTCAGCAAGAGTTGATGACACTAATGGTGAGGACTCTGTATACAGAAGGTTATGTTTGGTCTCTTTAACTGTAGTTTGTTAACTTAGTTCTTTATGTCCAATGCAGATGTCAGGAGACAAGGGGATTTCAGCGTTTCCAGAGTCTGACAATCTCTTCAAATGGATTGGCACAATAGATGGTGCTCAAGGAACGGTAGGAACAACTGTTGTTTTCTTCCCCCTGATGTCAGGGTATGGGATTCTTACATACAACATAGTAATCTAGATAATTAGAAGATTCTACTTAAATTATATATTTTTTTTTTCTCCCTGATTAGGTTTATGAAGGTTTGAGGTACAAACTTTCACTGGAGTTTCCTAGCGGGTACCCCTACAATGCCCCTCGGGTGAAATTCATCACTGCTTGTTTCCATCCAAATGTCGATGAGAATGGTTTCATCTGCCTAGACATTTTGAAGGACAAGTGGTCTGCACTATATGATGTTCGCTCCATTCTATTGTCCATTCAGAGTCTATTAGGAGGTAGGTTATTCTTTTGACACGAGTAGTGCTGAGCAAAATTCAGAAACTTGGTTCACTTTCGGTTCATGAGTTGGAATTTGGCCACAACCTGCAGGATGTTTAAGTAAGGGATAATCAACTGTTTGCCGTGCATTAAAGAATTTTAAATGCACAACGTGGAGGCAAAGAACCACATTTAAAATCCTTTAATGCACGGCAAGCCATTGATTATCCCGCTTATTCCATGGTCATTTTCCAAGTTATAGATAAGTTAAAACTAGTATTGCTCTTTGCAGTGCAAAGTAAAAATTAATAAGTAATACACTACATCGGGCAGGACATCCAAACTCTCGCCTATCATTCATCGACCTCAAATATGACTTATCATCTGAAATATGTAAGTATTAGCAACTTTACATGGCCGCTCAATCTAATG